>NC_136267.1:58601138-58708138 GCF_964187855.1 Myxine glutinosa
ACAGGGGAGTTATGGGAGGGGGGGTGGGGGGGGGTTACATCTGTCTGTCTGTCCGTCACGCTATCTCCTCCTAAACGGTTGGGCAGAAATTCACCAGATTCAGTATGTATCATCACCACATGGCACGAAGGTACAAGAGCAGCATCATTATAGCTGTGCCTCCTGGGGCAGGGTCGAAAGGTCAAATACCATGAAATGCAATTACGGGAACTTTTAAAACATTTTTTGATGAAACTTTGCATATGCAATCAACATTGGTGGTCATATGGAATATGTGTAAGGATTATTTTTTTTATTTGACCCTGGGTTCATGCCCTAGGTCATGGGCATCAAAACAGAAAAAAAGTTTTTTAATCTAAATTTAATATTGGGTCAGTCCCTGCTGGAGCCTTTTGCCATCTTTGAAGATTGTATTCATTAGGTGGGAAAGGTGGGGTTTGCGATGGGGCTCCATCACCTTCGCTCCAGTTATTATTGTGAGAAGAGGAAGAACCACCAAAGTGCAGACACGTGTATGGCAATTTGGTAAAATTGAAGATTGGTTTTACTGTTTGGAAATGTAACTGGGACAGAAAGGTTGTCATATTGGGCAGGTGCTCATATATGACGGTGGTGGGCTTGGGATCACAAGGTCCTGAGTTTGAATCCCGTTGAATTAACGCCAGGTGTGGTTGACTCAGCCTGTCATCCTTCCGAGGTCGGCAAAATGAGCACCAGATAACTGGTTGTAGAGAGGCACTGCAGCAGCGGCAGACGCGCCTACAGAAATGATGCAACCAGCAGCCGGGTGGCTGCACACGTACCACCCATATATGACGTGATTGATTTATCATATTTGAATAAATTGAAAGTTCTGCTGCTATTACCATGAATTATTGAAAGGCATTCATAATTATTATTTTTGTCTCTTTCTCTTTCTCTCTTTTGAGCCTGGTGTTGGCTTAGCGGATAGGGTGCCAGCTTGGGATCCTACGATCCTGGGTTTGAATCCCGGTCGATCGCTGAATTAACACCAGTGGGGTTGACCCAGCCTGTCATCCTTCCGAGGTCGGCAAATTGAGTACCAGTTCACTGGTAATTCCCTGTGTGTCGCAAGAGCTGACTAACAGGGTTGGCGGCAGGAAGGGCATCCGACCATAAAACATTGCTTCAAAAAGGGGGCCACGGTGCCCGAAAAGGCCAACCCCTGCTTTGCGGGGAAAAATGGCCTCTAAAAGTGGTTCTTCTTCATTCATAATATGAAAATTACAAACCGAGGTTCACTCAGAAGTATAAAATATGAATTGCAGAAATTGTATTATTGTGCCGTTCAAGAGCCGTTATCCATTTTACCAGGTGTCACAGTATGGGAGCTCATGACCTTCGGAGGAAAGCCGTACGAGGGGGTTTCTGCACGAGATATTCCAGAGCTTCTTGAGAAAGGGGAGCGTTTAACTCAACCCCATATATGTACCATCGACGTGTACATGATTATGGTGAAATGTACGTGTGCGGCGGAACAATTACTGCTGTTCGATATCGTTTCTTGCTCTCATCTACTTTGCGTTCAGGCTTTAGGCCTTGGTCCTACCACCGTCCATTCTGCTGAAAACATTATGGTCGAAAGAGATTATTTGAAATTTGAAGCATTTTTTTTTTGACCTCTCTGCCTGGCAGGTTGGATGATCGATGCAGACAGCCGTCCACGCTTCCGTGAGCTCGCTGCCGAATTCTCCAAAATGGCCCGCGACCCGTCACGCTACCTCGTCATCGAGGTGATGCTCGGACGTTCGTCATTTGCTCGGTTTAAATCTTCAACGTTCGTGTGCTACCGGCAGCACAACTGCCTGCCATGTTATCGCCATGGTGATTCCTTGAAATTTGCAGTTTGTTCATTAGAATCGCTTTATTTTTCTCTCCGAAGGATGACGACTGCATGAAGCTGCCAAGCCCGATGGACGGCCGCACCCTTCCGTTACTGGACGACGAAGACATGGGACAGATTGTGGATGCGGAGGAATACCTGCGCCCACAGATCTTCGGAATGCCACATTCTGGCCAATTGTCGGTACGGTTTGTCAGATGGACACCGTGTCCACATGAGGAGGAGCGTGCACAACAGAGGGTTGTATTCAGATTGTAGCAGAATTGTGTCTATGGATATATATATATATTCAGCATTGCTCATGAAAACAACATGAAAATGCAAATTTTGTTGAAATGTATCCACTGTTGCTGCTATATGTGTTTTCAGAGTCACGTGGGCACTGCTTCTCATGGTCATACGAGTAACGGCACTCTAGGGGTGAGTGGTGACGTTTATTAACAACCTCCGTCTACCCTCGCTCCCCACCCCGTCGTAACAATTTTCCTCACATCAACCAGGTGGTGTTGGGCTAGCGGCTAGGGTGCCTGCTTAGGATCCAAGGATCCTGGGTTCGAATCCCGGTCGATCGCTGAATTAACGCCAGGGGGGTTGACTCAGCCTGTCATCCTTCCGAGGTCGGCTAATTGAGTACCAGTTCACTGGTAATTCCCTGTTTGTCGTTAAAGGCGGCAAAAAGGGTTGGCGTCAGGAAGGGCATCCGGCCGTAAAACATTGCTTCAAAATAGGGGACCGAAAAACAACAACAACCACGGTTCCCGAAAAACAACAACAACCACGGTTCTCGAAAAAGGCCAACCCCCGCTTTGCGGGGAAAAATGGCCTCTAAAGGTGGTTATTTTTATATTATAACCAGGCCTCTCCACTATTAGTAATTACTCCATTAAATTTTGTAATCCAATATGTTATATTTGATAGCCTATAGGTACACGCATTCAATTGTGGGCTGTGTAGCCTGGGTTTGAATCCTGACCCAGCTATAAACTGTCAACCCAGAATTTCACAAGTTGGGTGATTCATCAATGTGTGTGACGTCCCCTCGGATGGATGTTAAACTGAGCGCTTTAATCTGACTGCCGGCATTAGTTGGTGGACGTTAAATATCCCACGAAGTCCTTCATGAGGAGTAGGCGAGTTATCAGATTATCTCGCACCCTGAACAAATTACAAATTCTTACCCTGGCTGATTGCTGGGGAGCCAATGGTAAACCACGGAGCATAACCCCTGCCCAGAAACTGCTTCACAGCACCAACGCTCTGTAGAGTATAATAATAATAATAATAATTCATTTATTTTGTATAGCGCTTTTCCAGAAGCCCAAAGGCGCTTTGACAGAGTGGAAAACATAATGCATAACAATACATGAAAACAACAATTGCAAAAAGACAAGAATCAATAGGGAAATATTTAAAGCAAAAGGAGGGAGAAGGAGAAGAGATAGTCAGGGGTTAAATGCTGTGGGTTGAATGTTGAATGCAGTGTTGAACAGGTGGGTCTTTAGTGATGTTTTGAATGTGGTGAGTGAGGAGGAGTCTCTAATAGTGTGAGGTAGTGAGTTCCAGAGGGTGGGAGCAGCGATGGAGAAGGCCCTGTCCCCCCAGGATCTGAATTTGGTCCGGATGGAGGGGGTCAGGAGGTTGGTACCAGCAGAGCGGAGGTTGCGGGTGGGAGTGTGTCTGGAGAGGAGGTCAGCCAGGTAGGATGGGGCCAGGTTATGGAGGGCTTTGTATGTCAAGAGGAGGATTTTGTACTGGATTCTCTGGGGGATGGGGAGCCAGTGAAGCTTGTAAAGGACGGGGGTGATGTGGTCACGGGTCCGGGAATGGGTGAGTATACGGGCAGCGGAGTTCTGAATGTATTGGAGTTTATTGGTGATTTTTGAGGGTGAACCATAGAGGAGGCTATTGCAGTAGTCCAGACGGGAGGTGATGAAGGCGTGGATGAGGGTTTCTGCAGCCGTGGAGGAGAGGGATGAGCGGAGACGGGCAATGTTTTTCAGGTGAAAGAAGGCTGTCTTTGTGATCTGTTTAGTGTATTTGTCGAAGGAAAGGGTTTGGTCAAAGATGACGCCAAGATTCCGGATGTGAGGGGAGGTGGATACTGGGATACCGTCGATGTTGAGGGCAAAGTTATGGGTAGATTTGGTGAGCGTTTTTGGGCCAATGATGATTATTTCAGATTTATCACAGTTAAGCTTGAGGAAGTTGATTTGAAGCCAGGATTTTATTTCAGTGATGCAGTTTGTCAGGATAGAGTGGGTGTCGGTGGAGACGGACTTGGTGGAGATGAAAAGCTGGATGTCATCGGCGAAGCAGTGGAATTGGAGACCATGACGGCGGATTAAGTGACCGAGGGGGGACAGGTAAAGGATGAAGAGGAGGGGGCCAATAACTGAACCTTGGGGGACACCTTGGGGGAGGGGAGCAGTGGGGGATTTGCAGTTATTGATGGAGATGAACTGGCGTCTGTCAGAGAGGTATGATTTAATCCAAGAGAGGGCAGTGCCGGTAACGTTAAAGGTGGATTCAAGTCGGGTGAGGAGGATGGTATGATCGATGGTGTCAAAGGCGGCGCTGAGGTCGAGGAGGACGAGAATGTTGAGGTTGCCAGCGTCAGAGGAGAGGAGAAGGTCGTTGGTGATTTTGAGGAGAGCAGTTTCAGTACTGTGGTTGGAGCGGAATCCAGATTGGAATGTTTCATACAGGTTATTGGCAGAGAGATGATGTTTGAGTTGAGTGGCTACAGCGCGTTCCAAAACTTTTGACAGTATGGTACATATCATCATCATTTAGCACAATGTGATATTGGCCTGCTACTGTTCCCTGTCTGTACCCGTCTCATGATGTCGAGGACGCAAGTTCTGATTCCATTTACCATTTGTGTCTGTCCAATGTCTACTAAAAAAAAAACAAAAAAAAAACCTAGAGGCCATTTTCCCCCGCAAAGCGGGGGTTGGCCTTTTTCGGGGACCGTGGTTGTTGTTGTTTTTTGGGCCCCTTTTTGAAGCAATTGTCTACTAGTGTCCTTATAATTAATGTAAGCGTACACTGACATCTACTAATGTCTTTGGCCTGCATGTGATTTTTGTACAAGCTCTTCCATGAGCCCTACGTCACTGGTTTAAAAAAAACAATTTTTTTTTTTACTTTTTCACCCAAAAGAACTCTACAGCCGATTCTTCATATGGCTCAGATCAGGGTGCCGCGGCCCCTCACATCCAGCCACAGCCACGTTCCCTGTCTCGCCCCGCCGGTGGACGCAGAGGCAGCAAAGGGGGAGGAAACGGAGATGGCACGCCCTCTGGGACTTTGAGGAATGGATGCTGTGATGACCCGAAGGTTTGGGGCCTAGCAAGAGATGAAAGCGCACGGCTTCGATACATCAGTGATCCAACCAGGATACAGCCACGCGACGAGATGCACGGAAATCATGCCATCGGTGGAAGAGTGGGAGTCGAGGGTGCTGCGGAATCGGATGGGCCAATGCCACACCTCGACAATCCAGGTTTATATTTTGATATTTATTCGCCTTGTGTAGTAATTCCAGAAAATAGTATTTCATCAATTTGGATTCCTTTACTTCAACTAGTGTTTGTTCTGATGGTAAATGACCAGAAACAGAATTCAAGCATACGAAATATTAGGTGTGGTTCACCTTTTGCATGATTGGCATCAGAAAATGTCAAGTTTGCATAATTTCTCCAAGTCGACAAATGACATCAAGTGATGCAATGGTCCCATCGTTTCATGGGGCAGGGGTTGAACGGAGGGAGAGGAGGAGGACTCCACAATGCGGAATGTGCACAAGTATCGTGCAGAGGTAGCTTTCACGCTCCTTGTGAAGTCCCGTAACCTGTGTTTACGTTGTGCTGAAATAGCCAATAGTTTCTGCTGCGTCGGCTGCTCACGGGTGTTTATGTGTACCTTTTAAACCCCCCTGAGTGGCCAACCTGGCAGGAACTACGGGCCATTCGTGAGACTGAAGCTAAGCAGCACGGTGGGGTTTCCATCATCACGTTGTGGTGATAATCAAGCTAATACCTTTGCACAATAAAGGGAAGGTGGCAAACATTAGCGAGGATAGCATGCGGTACCAGTCCTTGAAGACATTTCACATTTCACTTTTTTTTTTCTTTTTTTTTTGTATACAGAATCGAGGCTCGTGAAAGAGCTAACATTTATCAAACAAACAAACAAACAAACAAGCAAACAAAGTATATAAAAAGGGGAGCGGTAGACAAGATGGGGAGAGAAGGGGAGGAAGCACACAAACACAACATTTGAGAGCAGGGACATCGGGAGATGTGTGGGAGGGAGAGGGCTTGGGGGGAGGCAGGATAGGTATAAAACACAAGGACACCAAGGACTTCCAGGAAAGAAGTTGGTATTTCAAAAAAGTGGATTTGGGGTGAAATTAGCAGGGGTAGAAAAGATCAAGGTTTTGGATTGGGGAAGATAAGAGATGGTGGTGAACAGCTGTTTTAAACACTTGGAGGGAGGAGTGGGATTGAAGAGAGTGAGGGAGTTTGTTACAGAGGCGGGAGAAAAGAGGAATGAAGGAGTGAAGGTGAGCAGAGAGTCTTGATTTTGGCAGTTTAACCATAAGAGGGTTGCAGGCAAATCTTGCGCGACCTGAAGGAATATTTGGGGGACAAAGCCCAGAGAGAGCTAGGGGAGCAAGGCCGGAGAGGGGTCGGTAGAAGACGGAAAGACCACCAACCTGCCTGCGGTGAGTAAGTGAAAGGCCCTCGGAGATAGCGTCATTGCGGGAGATTCCAATGATTCTGAACGCTTTGGTTTCAACAGCGTGAAGACGAGCTAGGTGTGAGGCAGGAGCACCAACCCAGAGGGGAGAGCAATACTCCATTGAGCTGCGGATGAAAGCCTTGTATGTGGTGAGGAGCTCAGGTGTGCCAAGGAAGGACTTCGCACGACGGAGGATGCCCATTCGGCGACTGGCTTTGGAGGCCAGCTTGGAAATGTGGTTTTCCCAGGAAAGATCGTGGCAGATAGTGAGACCCAAAAGCTTGAGTGACAGAACTTCTTGGAGAGGATTATTCAGAAAGTAGATGGGAGGGTTGTCCAGTCGGTCTTTTCGGAGAGGCATCGTAAGAGTGTGAGATTTGTCAGGATTGAAAGACATGTTCCACTCGTTTGCCCAGTCTGTGATTTTGTCCAGGTCTGCAGAGAGTGAGGAGGCTGCAGACTGCCGATCTGAGGGATGAGGAATGGAGCGGCAGAGAGTGGAGTCATCAGCAAAGAGATAGAGAGGATTTTCAAGAGAGTCAGAGAGATCATTGATGAAGACCAGAAAAAGCACAGGGCCCAGAACACATGCAGGCGCCGGTCAAGCTGTGATTTTCCGAATCTGTGCAGCATCAGTTATGACCAATTGGTCGTAATGAAGCTATTCCATGTTGTCTCAATAATTGAAATCGTGAAGGATAAATAAATCAACACTTTTATACTCTGAAAAGCAAACATACAAGTAAATATGAAAATCTGTAAGATCACAATTAATAGAGCAGGTGTGACCCTGGGAAGGGCATCATTATGGCATGTGTGATGTGAGTCCACAGACTGAGTGTGCTCACTACATAAACGCGAACCAAGCTGTCCTGGACGGCCTCTTCATTTTGCTTGGCATAGTTCAGCTTGGCCAATAGCACCATTATTAAAACAAGTAAGGTACCCGTGCTACGCACGGGTGGGAGGCCAGAAGCAAACAGACAACGCAGAAACGGCGAATGCTAAAGCATGAAACCAATAAATTCCACATTCCTGTAGCACCTTCAGGAGCACGTCAGACATGGACAGCAAGTTCGTGAAGGACTTCCATGAAAAACGTACCCGTTCGCAAACAAACGGGTACGTTTGTTCCATACCCAGTCAATGGCGAATCTGCATATGGCGATGCGCGAATTCACGTTTAGAAAGTAGAAACCGTCACGGCATTTCGTCATTCACTTGAACTCGATATCTCTTTTTTCATTCCAAACAGCATAACTCCAATCACAAATTAAATAGCATTAATATAAAAAATAAACTTTTAACAACATTCGTGACATAAACAAATATTTAAATCCTGATGTGAAGTTCCGTATGGTTGGGTGAACACAATTACGAATTCAAAATCGTAATTGTATTCACTCAATTCCAATCATCAATTGATACTTTAACAAAACGATAAACACGATTAACATTTAATGATTTAACATTACGATTGAATGACGGTTGTATTGGGATATTATCAAACCTGCTCATTGCCGTCATCTGTCCACTTCCGCATTCGCGGCAGGTTCATAATTCTCATCAAAATCTAAACAGTATTTGTAGAATTTCAATAAAAGCCACATCACTGTTCATATCGGTAAATATTATTCCATCGTGTTTGGAAAAACTGGAAAATTGGAAAAATTGGAAAATTGGAAAAACAATATAGCCTATTTTACTCCAGGGGGTCCCAGGATTACCCACCCAAAATATCGTTGTGATTGGTTCAGCCGTTTTTGCGGTACCTGGGAACAGATGGACAGACGGACATTTGGTGAATTATAGTAAGATGCCTGTGAGTGCGGCCGACAGGATGGTGCAGACAGATGTAGCGTACTGACCATTGAGCTGTCGAGTCTGGGTTCAATTCCAGACCCGACTATAAACTTCGCAGACCGAGCGTGGCATCACAGTGTTTGGCATTCCTCGACGGTCATTAAGCTGGATGTCCTGTCTGGTAGACGATAAAGACCACACAGACTCTTTCGCAAAGAATAGGCAAGTTTTCGCCGGCATTCTGGCAAGATTCCTGCTTTAACCAGTTCCATTCGAACATCATGTCTGGCCAGTCGGTTGGTCAAAGACGAGGTAATCTCTGCCCTGCAACCCTCCCTACAAGGTGGGATTCATTGGAGTAGTCGTAGTAGTAGTAGTAGTAGTAGTAGTAGTAGTAGTAGTAGTAGTAGTAATCGTAATAGTAGTAGTAATCGTAATAGTAGACCTTTTTAAGTTCCCTGTGCTGAGAATACCATGACATGTACAACTCGAATAGCAGCCTGAGCACCACATGATCCATTTTAAGCATCTTCAGGGCAGTGCACAGAATGATCGCAACTTGTATAAATTTTTTTTGGCCTAATCACTGTATTTATTATATGATTAACATTAAATGTTGCTGCATGATATTTATGGTCAGAAATATAAAATACACCATTGTAACACCTTCTAAATGTCCTTTCAATATCGGTGTAAAGGTTGCCATTGTTGGTTTATAGTTTTCCCAACAAGGAAGTTTATTATTAATCAAGATCTCCATTGTTTTGTTGACACAGAATACATGAATCCCTTTCTGAACACGAGGTCACCAATATTTGAGACGCATCCGGATTACCTGAACATGCAGGAGCCAGGATGTGAAGGCATGCCGAGATTAAGGTCCATGGCTGTACCG
Organism: Myxine glutinosa; assembly: GCF_964187855.1. Taxonomy (NCBI): domain Eukaryota; kingdom Metazoa; phylum Chordata; class Myxini; order Myxiniformes; family Myxinidae; genus Myxine; species Myxine glutinosa. The sequence goes on from NC_136267.1 coordinate 58,610,447, forward strand.
AGCAGCGTCGAAAACCCGGAGTACCTGGAGCCGGACTGCGACCGCTCTGTCGACAACGGCCCGCAAGGCCCTCCTTGCGAAGCCTTTGATAACCCCGAGTATCTGCAACCTGCGGGGCCAGGGCAGCAACTGTCGTTGGAAAATCCGGAATACCTCGCGCTCACCGCCGAGAGCGATGCCATGCGTCACCGGGCAAACGGCTCAGCGATGGAGAATCCCGAGTACTTGTTGTCCGCTAGGCCTCGGCCTCCCATAGGACCCGCTCGTGCACTGGACACGTTGGTATGACATGCGCTCACAACCAATCGAGCAGATGAAGGATGTGCGTGGGATTTATGTAACAAAGAGAAAAAAAGAAGGGAATGTCTTGTGGCCATGGGCATCATTGAGATGCCCGTGATGATAAGGTACTCGATCGAGACTGTTTTACCTTTTCTTTTGTTTTTGACATTCGGCACAACTTCCATCAAGGTATCATCACTGTATCAACCTCGAGTAGGCCTGCACAGCTTGTGCCAGGTTGGGGCTTCAATTCCAAATGCCACAGCTAACTGTGGAGCTGATCAGCCATAGGTGTTGCACTAGAAAGGTGAACCTTCTGCAATGACGTCACCAATAGCACCAGCACCTGAATACAAGTGTTAGCAACATCTCCATTTTGCCAATTCATGGGAACATTGATTGAAATCAGAAATACTGTCTTCTTGCACTATTCTAGTGAAGTTTTCATTGATGAATTTGGTCTGCTGCTTGCATCACTAAGGTGTGGCGACACCGCTGAAGCAACGCCCCTTGAGATTAGGACAGGAATTTAGAAGTTCACCAGGTACCTATGCACTTTGAAGGGCACACTGTGGGATCTTTAACATTTGAAGGACGGCCTACTCGTTGACACAGCCTCTTGCGTGAAGGATGACAAGATGTGCTGGGAATCTTGTCGGCCTCGTCCTGCACTGCAGGACAGAAATACCGGGAAAACCCTGAACCACTTCCCAAGGGGAACAAGTGTGTATCCCAATTCATGGGATTCCGAACACCGTTGACTTTGTTGGCAGGACCAGCAAATAATCCCATCAGCACCGATTGTTTCCACCGGTGTTTGTACAATCAGGAAACAGTGTTAGCTGTACTCGACCATGACATGTAGCGAGCCTATCGAGTGAATATTACAAACTATCCAGTTTTTCACTTGCTCTCTTATCACTTGTAAATACTGTACATTCCAGAGTGTGGGGTTTTTTTTTGGAAAGAAAAGGAGGTTTCTTTGGGTTGTAAAACGGGGAAGATACAGGTACGAGGATTAACAACCGCCTGGAACAAATGTGGTTAGGCAAAACACAATCGAGGAAAAGCCTTTTGGTCGCTTTGTAATACAAGGAATTCCACATTGGTAATGATCCATGTTCATTTTCCACCGTTTGGAGATACGAGGATGAGAAGGGCATTGGTTGTACGTACGTGGAACTTGGTTAAATATGTGCGTTTCTTTCCCACCTAGTACTTGTACAATTTATTTATCGGCAGAGCGTCGAGTCTCACGTTTGTCCAAGAAAACATGCATTCGCTCGTCCAAGGATCGCCCGGGAAAGGAAAATATACACAAAGAATTAAGTTAAGCACCCCCCCGTTTTTTTACAACCTCGCACATTACAAGTTTGTTGTCGTCAAAACAGTGTAATATACCCATGATATTGCTATATTTTCTGGAGAAGTGATATTATGGTCACATAAAAACATAACAATCATGCTGTTTTCAATATTTTATTCTGAATAATTTAAGGTGAAATTTTTTGGGAATTTTAGGCATATTTTCACCTCAATTTAAGTATGGAGCTATAGGTCCATCACGGACAGTGTGGATGACGTTTATGTTTTCTAACGTACAGTCATTGTTCTGAGAAGACCTCTAGCGATCTTTGCGTCAATAACGTGTGTAGGACCCACGTGATCGGATGGAGCAAGGTGCTGTGACAACCATCCCCTGGCCTGCGTACAGTCCTGACCTGAACCCCCTCGAGCACGTTTGGGACATGTTGGGACGACAAATTGCGAAGATGGTCCCTCCAATAGCCAATCTGGATGAATTGGAACGTGCATTACATCGGGAATGGAACAACCTGCCACAGCAACGCATACGACGGCTTACAGGGTCTATGAGACGTAGGGTTGAGTCAGTGATCCGATCACGTGTGTCCTACACACGTTATTGACGCAAAGATCGCTAGAGGTCTTCTCAGAACAATGACTGTACGTTAGAAAACATAAACGTCATCCACACTGTCCGTGATGGACCTATAGCTCCATACTTAAATTGAGGTGAAAATATGCCTAAAATTCCCAAAAAATTTCACCTTAAATTATTCAGAATAAAATATTGAAAACGGCATGATTGTTATGTTTTTATGTGACCATAATATCACTTCTCCAGAAAATATAGCAATATCATGGGTATATTACACTGTTTTGACGACAACAAACTTGTAATGTGCGAGGTTGTAAAAAAACGGGGGGGTGCTTAACTTAATTCTTTGTGTATACATACCGGAACATGACGACTGTAATTTGAACTGTGAGCAAAGATCTTTATACATCTTAAAATGTCTCGTCCAACAAATCACAACTTTGGTGACTTTCAATGTTTGCTACCTTTCATCGATAAACTGTTTTACAAGGGCCAGGGTGTGTATAGATCCATTTAGAATCCTGTTACCCGCACTTCAAATGAATCGTCGCGTTTGTTTTACAAATGATCTTCCGAACACTTGTGATATTTCAAATCTTGCTGGGATCTTCAAAGGTTTGTAACAGTTCTGCTCACATAAATGATCAAAAACTATATCTGTGGAAGTGTAATTAGACCGTCCACCCATAGTGAGACAGTGAGAGAGTGAAAGAGTGAAAGAGTGAAAGAGTGAGAGAGTGAGTGTGTGAGTGTGTGTCTGTCGAGGCCACAACCTTTTTCCCATTTGAGCTTTTGTCATAGAATTTTCAACAAACCTCTATTATGAGATGGACAACACAAATTAATAATAATCGGTTCAAAAGTCAAGGTCGCATAAGATCGTCCATTTTCATCCAATGGACTTGAAATTTGAACAGAATTTGCATATTCAGTCACTGAATTGTCTCACCAATCAAAAGCTAGAAATCGATTGTTTTTGAGGTCAAAAGGTCAAAGTCGCAGTGACTGATTTTGCAAATACCAGTCTATGACTGCTTGCTCGTCTGTTCAGGTCATAACCTTTTACCATTTGAGCTTTTGGTATCAAATTTTCAACAAACTTTTATGTGTCATGGAAAATAGATTCCTTCCTCCCGTGTTCTTTTCTGGGAAATATACCCAGACAATTTGTAACCTCCGCTACCGAAGGTGGATGGAGGTTATGTTTTCACCCCTATCTGTCTTTTTAAACTCTTAGCCCACAATGACAGAGGACTTTTGTAAATGGGGCATTGAATCGCCACTCATGTTCGCCAACAGGTGTATTGTCTGCATTGATGACTACTTTGAGGTCTGCAGAAGTTATTTGTTCTATTGCAGTTTTGAACATTTTATAAGACTTGCTTTCATGCAGCAATTTTTTTTGAAAAAGCAGGACAATATGGGGCTTGACACATCGTTGCACACTTCGACTTTTGTGATCTCTTACGAAATATATTTGAAGAAACTTGTGTTCTTCGTTTATGATCCAGCACAATGGTAAACTTGTCCTCGAACCTTAGGCTGCTGGGCCATATAAGTTCACGGTTCACGTTTCACGGTTCACGTTCACGTGAACAATCGGACCCTGGGCCATAGGATTTCACGCTTGGCTGTTCACATGTTGCGCGCCAGTTCTGCTTTGGCCGAGTAACCGTCAACATGGACTCTTCGGATGAAGAAGATTGCCTCATTCTGCTTCTACTAAGACGGAGGAAGAGAAAAAGGCACAGAATTTGGAGCCGAGAGCACTTCCTTCTGAGAGAAACCCGTGGTGAATTCCACCGAACAACTTCTCACTCTGTCTCTGTCTTTATCACTGTCTCATTCACTCTGTATGTCTGTCTGTCTCTCTCTCTCTCTCTCTCTTTCTCTCTCTCTCTCACACACACACACACACACTGACACACACACAAACACACATACACACACATTGACACACACAAACACACACACACACACACACACAATTAAACAACCACACACACACACACTGACACACACACACACTGACACACACACACACACATTGACACACACACACACACACACAATTAAACAAACACACACGCGCACACACCCGAAAACAATAAACCTTAACCTGTCGGTGAATTCAGACGCCCATTCAAGTTCTCCCAAACTTGTGCCTTCTGGTCCTTGTCTTTGTAATCCGCCACACGCGGATCCCACAGCAGGGGCCTTGCTCTCACTAACTCGATCAACTGTTCTCGGTAGTCGTCCATTTTGTTTCGGAAGTTTTGCCCGGATGTCAGTCTAAAAATAATCAGGTCGACCGAGATCTCCGTTTTCACGCATAGAAAAAGTGTGCATGTTCATTCCGCCTTTCACGCGTGAAACGTGACACGTGAAACATGAAAGGCGTTCTATGGCCCAGAGCAAGTCATACTACGTTTGTTCATTTTTCTTTACACGCGTGACCAAACATTTGCACCAAAGGAAGTCATTTGAAAAGAACAACTATTTATGTTTGTTGCCCAAGAAATGTTTAGAATGCTGTTTCTCCAAGCAGTAAAAACTTGTGGTTCAGGAGGGTCTTGAACTGGAGTAAGAAACACCTTCCCATTTAAACATGTTTAAACATGTTTAAACAAACATTTAAACATGTTTAAAGCTAAGGCTTTCACCATTCCATTTTGTTTGCACTACAGAAAGAGCTTTTGGTATGACATTTTCCCCGCCGCTCTGACAAGGTTGGAGATGGATGGGGACATTAATATGAGCTCCGACCGACCAATCATCTGTGCATGTACTTTTTCTGTACGCGATATTTCAAAAACTGTTGAACATTTAGCTTTCATATTGCAGACTCATCTCTCATGCCATTATCTCAAACTGATTAGATCATGGCTGTGATTGGCTGAATTATATTGCCATGGCAACTATCTCGATAACTTGGCTTGTGTACGTGATATTTAAAAAACAAGACCGAATGTCTTGCAGTGGCGTAGCCGGTCTTGTAAAATATTATAAACCACAAACACACATGATTACCTTTTTAAACAATTGCTAATGCTGTCTATAACATTAAACAAAGAAATTTGGAAGAATCCCGACATCCGTGAGGTAAGTTTTATTTACAGAACTGAGCGAAGATCTACTGTAATGTAGATTATACCCCACAAGGGTTGGGTACATACTGTTTTGTTGGAAGAGACGTAACGCCGATGCTTCGATATTTGATGGTCATTTTAACAATCGGTTTATTTGCGTTTCACACTGAATGAAAAACGTAAAGGTAGAGCATGGCGATTGTGATATATAACAGGTTCGATGATATGTTCGGCATGAACGGCATATAAATCAAAATGGCGGTGTGGAGAGTCAGCCGCCGTACCCCCGTAATAACATCAGACGTAATCGCATCACCCTGTCATGTGACCAGATCCTCAGCTCAGATTGGTATACGTTTGAGGGGACGTACATACATACATACATACATACGGACAAACACTGTTCTAGACGGCTTTGCCCTATGGGCTACGCCGTAAAAACATTCACATATATTCTTTCATATTACACATACCACCCAAAAGGTGGGGTTACCTGGAATATCAGCTCCTTGTTTTTTTTCTTTGAAGAGGGGCAGGAGAGAAAAATTTGATGCTTCTATCTGGAGTTGCGATTTTAAAAGGGCACTAACCTTTATTACCCTCATCAGAGGAGAGGGTATTGCATTTGAGTGTTTGTGCGCACAGGATAAATATGATTTTCTCTGCAACCGTTAGTCCGATTGACAGGAAATTTTCATGATAGGTGCGCCGCCTCCTGTATAATTTTTTAAATAATGACGTCGTAGGTCAGTGGCACGGGAGCCATCTTGGAAGAACCAAAAAATTTTGCACCTCTATATCTCCGAAAGCGCTGCATAGAAAAAATTAAGACATGGCTCATTGTAAAGAACTCTCCACGGGGAATAACATGTTAATGATGATGTCATAGGTGCCTCCATTATGACGTCATAATTCGACAAGTACAAAACTTCATCCGATCAAGATGAAATTTATTGAACGTCATCTATGGATAGATTGGTGGAGGAAAAAATAATGATGACGTCATCGGTCACGTGGTTCGGCCACCCTATTTGTTTCAACACAAAAGCCTTAAAAACCACTAATAACACGTCCAAGTGAGGGTCTGCAATCTGATTGCTCTTTCCTGTCTATGCATTGCAATCCATTTGTGCCAAGTTTTGATCCCCAGTAATCATGGTAACAAAACCCACAAACATTTTTCTTTCCTCCCCCACTTTCAGCTTTGGTAACAAACAACAATTCATGTGGTATGAAAGAAAACAATCAGCATTAATAGCTGGGCCCTTTTCCATTGCACACCGTCAACATACAGATTGTGTGGAAAAAAAAAGAAAAGAAAAAGAAATAACCATTGATATGTCAGTTTCAAACTTCCAAACCCAAAACCCCCCCAAAAAAAATGTACAAGTCCTCTCACATTGCACCATTAGTGTTCCATAAATACAACCATTTTTCTCTTTCAAATTAACATGCGAAAACACCAATGCATCAGTAGGACCGGATTGCATCAGTAGGATCGGATCGCGGGAGGGACGGACGCACAATCCTGCTCGTTCAGAGAAGCGTCAATGACAGGACGATAATCAAGTGTTACCTGCGAGAACAACGTCAGCAATTTTACAACTACCCCAAATTGCCAAAATTGTACTGTATTCATGCCTTGGTATTTCTGCACCTACCTTTCCGGTGTCTTCATCCACAAGGGCAAGGGTGTGCTTGCGCCAATGTTCATGAAAAGGCTTCTTCTGCTGTCCCTCCAATGGTTTACTGTAATCAAACTCGTCTTCACGGTGCTGGAGGAAATGCGTGCAAATTAAAGCAATTTTTCTATGGTGTTGCCAAATGCTCATTCTCACCATAATTAAGGAAATCATGGCTTGCTGCCTATAAACGCCAGTGCAATACCAGACTTACCTTGAAATCTTCTCTGGCATGTGCTCCCCTGCTTTCCTTCCTTGCCTCAGCACCATAGATAGTTTGAAGGGCACAAATTATCAGGTTTTGGAGCTCCAGGGTTTCCACCAAGTCAGTGTTCCACACAATTCCTGCATATCAGACCATGGGCCATGTATCAGATGTACAATGCTTACAATATTGCTGTTTTCATATGCGAAAAAGGATTTTTATTTTATTGTATTCGGGTGTTCAACAGTAACCTCATATACATCTGCCATGAAATTTGGAAATTATCATAAATTACTGCCATAATGGTTTGAGGATCAGCTCAAGGTCTGGGAGGTCGGCAGTTCAAACCCAGTCCGAGTCATACCAAAGCCTTTTTCAAACACGGTACATGCTGCTTCCTTGCTGGACACTCAGCATTGAAAAGGATAGAGCACAGACAAACCACCATACGTTGGCATCCATGTAAAGGAGAGAATCCCTCCTTTGTTAACCCCGCACAAAGAGAAAAGATGGCATCACAGGTACACATAGTGCTCGAGGAAGTGACATCACTTCCCCTAAATTCAGTGGCTATGCTTGTCTGAAGGTGTGTGTGTGTGTGTGTGTGTGTGTGTCGGTGTCGGATTTCAGGAGGTGGAATGGAGTCCTCCGAGGACTCGAAGTATCCACCCCTGCTTTGGTGAAGGATCGCGATCCATGGGCTAGGTTGTGAAGTTGTGTTGCTCTCAAGTTGCTGCTGCTGTGTCTGCTACGAGAGCTCTTTTCAAGATAGTCACTGAGCCCCATACAGCCTCCAACTGTAGTTCATTTGTGGTAGTGTTCCCAGGGATGATTTGTAGGTTCTTTATGAGGTTCTTATTTATCATTCCCGTTGCTACAATTACACTGGTTAACAGCCAAATTGGTTCTGACTTATTTTCAACTGTTTCTAACTAATTTGGTGCCCACGAATCCGAATCTGACCTTAAAATGTCGTTATCATGTAACCTTGACGTAGTACATCATAAGTGTGGAAAAAATCTTGAGCATGCAAATTTCTTGATCAAGTCTCAATAAGTCTATTTATTGTCGCAAAAAATAATATGAACTTAAAGTTTTTATTTACATCACAAAAAAATGTAAATCTCCAAAAATAATATGAACTTTATAAAATATCACAAAAAATAATATGAACTTTCAGTTTTTATTTACATCACAAAAAAATGTAAATCTCCAAAAATAATATGAACTTTATAAAATATCACAAAAAAGAATATGAACTTTAAGTTTTTATTTACATCACATTAAAAGTGCTTCTAAACTTTATTTTTGCGTTTGTAGGAGCAATCACTTTCACGCTGTAAAGTCCAACAGTTGTCGCCCATCATGTTTGGATTGAATCGGCCTTGATATCGAGTCTCCATGATGGCAATTTCCTGGTGAAACCTTCCTCCATGTTCATCACTGACATCGCCAAGATTTTGTGGAAAGAAGTCCAGATGAGAATGGAAGAAATGTTGAGTGACATTCGAGCACCGAGCGCCTGGTAACTCTTCAACATCTCGTCCACAAGCTCTTCATAATTTGGTGCTCGAAAATTTCCAAGGTAATTGTTAGCAAGAGCCACAAAGCTATCCCAAGCAACGCTTTCCAGCTCAGATAGTCTCGTTACAAAGTCCTGATTAGTGAGTACAAGACGAATTTTGGCTGTGGCTGATATTCCTATGGTATACTGGTTCTCAAAAACTGGATGTGCTCGTGAAAATTGGATATCATAATCGAAATCAACAGGTTCATGTTGGTTAGAATCACCTCAAAATATACTAGAACCATAAAACTTTAAAAATTTTGTTGACCAGTGTAATTATCACTGGTACAATTTCAGCATACTTCAGCTTCCAGGATCTTTTCACTTCATGCTAGGTATTTGGTCATTTTCTTGATTTCTGTGTTATTTAGACCAAAATGACTGGGTACTGAAATCTCAATTAGCACTCTTCTTTTCCTTTTTGTATCTGAGAACTACATCTGGTCCCCATTATTTTTATTGTATGTTCACGCTGGATGGGATCATCAGATCAAACGTGAGCATCATGTCCTTGTTTTCAATGATTGCTTTTGGTTCACGTTTCCATGAGTTTTGTTGAACTGGGATATTGAAATTTCTGCAGATGTGCCAGTAGATTTTTCTACATTCCTTGTTGTGCCTTTCGGCACAACAGTTGCTCTGACGTTTTTTTTTTTTTTTTTTTTTTTTTCCCATCCTGACTTGTGCTGTTTTGATGTCGCAGAATCTACACTTGTCCGATTGATTGATTGTCCTGCAATTTTCTTAAATCCGTTGGTCTTAGGCGTTTGTTATAATTTGTTCTCCATCTCAGTTGAGCTGACCTCTTCTTAGCCTTTCCAGTCATCCTTTGTCTATCCCCAATCTGTCCAACTCTTTTTTTATATTTCCCTGCTCTTTTGTCTTTCTCCCAGGTGTCACTATATATACAGTCACGTGAAAAAGTAAGTACACCCCATGTAAAGTTTTGACTTTTTCAAAATATTTCAACATGCAGCTATTTGATCTTCATTTCAACAATATTGATAGATAAAGGTGATATTGAAGGAGCAGCGCTCCTGCTTGAGACGGACGAAGTGACGGACAAGACACAAACTCGTCCGAGAAGATGTTTATTGTATAATCATCTAGGGAACTCTGAAAGCCCGTTTATCGGGTTCGCATATATATATCCAAACCAAAAAGCATACATCAGAACCAAAGCCACGCCTCTCAGGCGAGGCACGCTTTGGTGGTCATGTGACCGACAGGTGCAAAGGATTATAACCTCGGCGCCGCGATTTGGCCGCCGGTTACGTCACCGGCTTGGGCCAGGAGATTCTGTTGATGGTCTCAAGTTTTGGGGGACCCATGCGTCGCTACACACGCCCCCCCAGAATCGACTTGGTCCAGGAAGGTCAACATGAGGGGGGTCCGGATGACCCGACCAAAACGACCCCTGGCTAGTCGCGGGGGGGGGGGGGGGGGGGAGTGGGTCCGGTGTGGTGGCGGGGGGTGCAGTGGACGGGGGGCGGCCACGCCGCAGTGGGAGAGCCAGCCGTGGCGGCTGGCCGACGTCCATGTGGGCCGGCTTGAGGCGGTCCACCGAAATCCGGTCCGCCAGGCTGCCGATGCTGACGACGAAGGACTTGTTGTCCCGTCGTAGGACCCGGAAGGGTCCGTCGTATGGTGGCCGGAGCGGCCCCCGGTGCGCGTCGTGGCGCACAAAGACGTACTCCGCCGTGCGGAGTGCTGGGGGGACGTAGGATTGGGGGTCGCCGTGGCGGGACGTGGGCACCGGGGCGAAACGTTGGGCGGCCTCCTGGAAGTCCATGCGCTGGCGCACGGCGGACCAGGGGCTGGTGGCGTCGGGCACGAACTCGCCCGGGACGCGGAGGGCCTGGCCGTACACCAGCTCGGCGGTGGACGCCTGGAGGTCCTCCTTTGGAGCCGTGCAGAGGCCCAAAAGGACCCACGGGAGCCGGTCGGCCCAGCCGTCGTCCTGGAGGCCGGCCATGAGTGCGGCCTTCATGGAGCGGTGGAACCGCTCGCACAACCCGTTGGCCTGGGGGTGGTAGGCCGTGGTGCGGTGCAGGGTAACGCCCAACGTGCGGGTGCGCCCCACAGTTCGGACGTGAACTGTGGGCCGCGGTCCGACGAGATGTCCGCCGGTGCGCCAAAACGCGCGACCCAGGTGGCGATGAACGCCTGGGCCACGTCGGCGGTGGTAGTGGAGGCGAGGGGCACGGCCTCCGGCCACCTGGTGGTCCTGTCCACCATGGTAAGCAGGTGGGTGAACCCCTGCGATGGGGGCAGGGGACCCACCAGGTCCACGTGGACGTGGCCGAAACGTCGCTCGGGCACGGTGAAAGGAGCCAGCGGAGCCTGGGTGTGACGGTGGACCTTGGCCCGCTGGCAGGGTGTGCAGGCGTTGGCCCAGTCGCGGATGTTCCGTCGCAACCCGTGCCAGACGAAACGTGCCGACACCAGCCTCTGGGACGCCTTCCGGCCCGGGTGTGAGGCCGTGGAGCGAAGCAAAAATGCGACGCCGCCAGGTGACCGGCACAACGGGGGGAGGTCGGCCTAGGCAGACGTCACAAAGCAGGACCGTGTCCGCGAAGGGGACGTCAGCCAAGCGGAGGCCCGTGTCCGCCACCCGGAGCGCCTGCACCGTGCCGTCGGTGGCCTGGTCCGTCGCCATCAGGGCGAAATCGACGCCGAGGTGGACGGCGTTGGCGCCGGCTCGAGAAAGGCAGTCGGCCACGACGTTGTCCTTTCCGGCGACGTGCCGGATGTCCGTGGTGTATTCCGACACGGCGGAGAGGTGGCGCTGCTGGCGGGCCGACCACGGCTCCGTGACCTTGGCCATGGCGAAAATCAATGGCTTGTGTTCGACAAAGGCCGTGAACGGGCGGCCCTCCAGGAGGTGGCGAAAATGGCGGACGGCCAGGTACAGCCCGAGGAGCTCGCGGTCGAAAGTGCTGTACTTCAACTCGTTGGGCAGGAGTTGCCGGCTGAAGAACGCGAGCGGCTGCCAGGCCCCGTTTACCCATTGCTCATGAACCATGCCCACGGCGTAGTCGGAGGCGTCCGTGGTGAGGGCGATGGGAGCATGGGGTACCGGGTGGGCCAGCAGCATGGCGTTGGCGAGGGCCCGTTTCGCGCCGGTGAAAGCAGCGTCCATGTCCGTGGACCAGACGACGTCGCGCTTCGCCGGCTGGCCGCAGAGGGCGGTGTACAAGGGCCGCATGAGTTGCGCAGCCCGGGGCACGTAGCGGTGGTAAAAGTTCACCATCCCGAGGAACTCCTGCAGCACCTTGACGGAGCGGGGGCGCGGGAAAGCGGCGATGGCCTCGACTTTGGCCGGTAGCGGTACGGCGCCGTTCCGGGTGATGTGGTGGCCCAAAATGTCGATCGTCGCCGCACCAAAGTGACATTTGGCCGGGTTTACGATCAAGCCGTGCTCGCTGAGGCGGCCGAACAGCGTCCAGAGGTGGAGGAGGTGCTCGGCTCTGGACGTGCTGGCGACGAGGATGTCGTCCAGGTAGGTAAAGAGGAACGGCAAGTCGCGCAGCACGCCGTCCATCAGGCGCTGGAACGCCTGTGCCGCGTTTGAGGCCGAACGGCATCCGGAGGAATTCGAAGAGGCCGAAAGGTGTAATAACGGCCGTCTTCGGGATGTCGGCCGGGCGGACGGGCACCTGGTGGTACCCCCGAATCAGGAAGGTGGTACCCCCGGCAGCCACCCCGATGAGCTGGCTCGCCGCTCCGACGAGCTGGCTTGCCGAATCGATCTTGTCGGCCTCCCTGGCGAGGTCGCGGGGGTTCGTGATGGTCGTGCTTGCCAGGGCGACCCGGACCTGGGCCGGGAGCTGGCGGAGAAAAAGCTCTTGGAAAAGGAAATCCGAGGGATGCTCGCCGAGCAACGCGAGCATGTAGTCCATACGTTCGGACGTGCGCGTATCGCCGAGCTCAGGAAGGTCAAGCAGGCGTCGTGCGCGTTCAGCCGGGGAGGGCGAAAGCGCCCAGAAGAAGTGCCTTGATGGCGTCGTACTTGCCGTCAGCGGGCGGGCTCTGGAGGAGGCTCAGGCAGCGGGCGGCGGTCACGGAGCCGAGCGCGGCGACCACGTAATGGTATTTCGTGGTGTCCTCCGTAATGCCACGCAGGGCAAACTGGGAGTCCGCCTGAGCGAACCAGACGGCGGCATGTGCTTCCCAGAAAGTGGGCAGTTTGAGGGACACTGCCGTGTCCATCGCGTGTCGTAAACTCGGGGTCACCAGTGAAGGAGCAGCGCTCCTGCTTGAGACGGACGAAGTGACGGACAAGACACAAACTCGTCCGAGAAGATGTTTATTGTATAATCATCTCGGGAACTCTGAAAGCCCGTTTATCAGGTTCGCATATATATATCCAAACCAAAAAGCATACATCAGAACCAAAGCCACACCTCTCAGGCGAGGCACGCTTTGGTGGTCATGTGACCGACAGGTGCAAAGGATTATAACCTCGGCGCCGCGGTTTGGCCGCCGGTTACGTCACCGGCTTGGGCCAGGAGATTCTGTTGCTGGTCTCGAGCTTTGGGGGACCCATGGGTCGCTACAATATAATATAACAAATATCATGAAACATTTACATTTTGTAGTCCATTGTATAATTTAAATAAACATAAATGCAAATTTCACATGTGGAAAAAGTAAGTACACCCTTGGCTCTAATAGGTGGTATTGCCCCTTTGGCAGAAACAACCTCAAGTAGGTGTTTCTTATAACAGTCTACCAGTCTCTGACATCGACTGGGAGAAATTTTTGCCCACTCCTCCATGCAGAATTCTTTCTGCTGTGCGATGTTTGAGGGGTTTCTTGCATGCACAGCTCATTTCAAATCCCCCCCACAACATCTCGATGGGATTTAGATCCGGGCTTTGACTTGGCCATTCCAGAACCCTCCATTTCTTTCTTTTCAGCCATTCCTTGGTGGATTTACTGGTATGTTTAGGGTCATTGTCATGTTGCAAGGTCCACCTTCGGTTGAGCTTCAACTTTCCGACAGATGGCCTCACATTATCCTCAAGCACCCTCTGGTACAATGAAGAATTCATAGTGGATTCTATGATGGTGAGCTGCCCAGGCCCTGATGCAGCAAAGCTGCCCCAAACCATAATATTTCCACCAACATGCTTTGCAGTTGGTATCAGGTTCTTGTGGTCAAATGCTGTCTTTGGTTTTCGCCAAACATGTCTTCTGGTACTGTGGCCAAATAGCTCTACCTTTAACTCATCTGTCCAGAGCACATTCTTCCAGAAGTGCTCGTCTTTGCCGAGGTGTTCACTGGCAAACTTTAGTCTTGCCCTGATGTTCTTTCTGGACAGCAAAGGTTTCCTCCTGGCACACCTCCCATGTAGATCAAATTTGTGCAGCCTCTTTCTAATGGTACTGGGGCGGCCTGGCCTGAACAAGTTGGCAGTTGTTTGGAATCTTCTCCACTTGTAGATGATCTTCCGGACAATCGAATGATTGATTTCAAATTGTTTGGAGATCTTTTCAAATCCCTTCCCAGACTCGTAGGCATCTATAACCTTCTTTCTGAAGGCCTCAGAGAGCTCTTTTGATCTAGGCATGGTGACGCCACACACTTCAACAACAAAGAGCAAACCAAACTAAATGTCTAAAGAGGTTTAAATAGGACAGGTTCCTCCAAGATCCTCTCTAACGATGTTCTCATCATTTGCACCTGAGCTGGTGCACCTGATTCTAATTTTAGGTATTTGAAGTAGTGATAAATGTAGGGGTGTACTTACTTTTTCCACATGCAAAATTTGCATTTATGTTTATTTAAATTATACAATGGACTACAAAATGTAAATGCTTCATGATATTTGTTATGTTATATCACCTTTATCTTTCAATATTGTTGAAATGAAGATCAAATAGCTGTATGTTGAAATATGTTGAAAAAGTCAAAACTTCACATGGGGTGTACTTACTTTTTCACGTTGTGTGTGTGTGTGTGTGTGTATGTGTGTGTGTGTATATATATATATATATATATATATATATATATATATATATATATATATATATATATATATATATATACATGTGTGTGTGTGTGTGTGTGTGTTAATATTTTGTCTTGTATTTTTATTTTGGCCTTTTTGCAGTCGTTGGGAATGTATTTGTTGCTGTTTCGGTTTGGTGCGTGACATCTTTTATTTGCACCTGTTTTTGGAAATTTTTTGCAAGGTGAGTCAGAGATACCTTTTCTGGTTTATTGTGTTCATGCTTGTGCACAAATTGTATTCGGTAGTCTGTTAATTCTACAGTCGTCGCTCTGTGCACTTGATTGAGTTCCTTCAGGTCGCCACCTCCTTCTTTCCTTGGCAGGTGCATTCTCAGGATGCACCGATTTTTGTAGAACATTTTGTGGGTAGTGAGGAGTTTCCTTGTTTTGATATCTAGTTAGCTCACCTGGAACGAAATTATGGCGTGTCGTCAGTCCGTAAACACTTGTAACTTATTCTCCAAAACCGCTGAAGGGATTGTGACCAAACTTGGCACAAATGATATTTGTTGTGTTATGACTAAAGTTTGTTCACGGCATAAAAAAGAAAATTAGGATCCAAGGAGGTTTTTACCGGGCTCCAAGTGGATCCAGGTTTGACCTCCCAAAATAGGAAATAGCTTTTTCCTCCGAAACTACACACGCAATTTCGATAAAACTTCACCACCCATGCTGTACCAATGTTTGTTCACGGCATTTTAAAAAATCTGCCCCTTTGGGCGTCTACTTGGGGGTTGCCCCCCAAAATAAGTATTTGCGTTCTTCTCAGAAACTACACACACAATTTTGATGAAACTTCATCACAACCTTCATCACCCGTGATGTACCAATGTTTGTTCAAGGCAAAATTGGGGTATGAGGACGTATACGGGGTGGGGGGTGAGGGGAGGCCCAAAATAGGTATTTTTTTCTTTGTTTGTTTAAAGTTTTATGCTTATGTTATTATGATTCTACATGCTGCACTGTCATCTAGCAACCATTGCAATTGGTTTAAAATACCTTTAGTCATGCAGTATACTGCTTATTCTACCAGCTGAGCACCAGGGGTATTGCCCCTATCTTCTTTTTTTTAACATCCGCTTGTGGCCAGCTTACTATTCCACAACTGTATTGAACACTGGTACTGCTGGTTGGTTTATGGCTTTGATTTTGCTTCTTGGGGAGAAGTATGTTTTCTGGATTGTATTGTTAGCCCGTCTCCTGCTTTTTGTCATCACTTCTGTGTGTATGTGTCTGTGTGTCTGTGTGTCTGTCCAGGCCGTGACACTCGGGTTATTGTCATCAAATTTTCAAAGCTTCATCATGATAATACAGAGAAGGCAAATTAATAATTTGGTCAAAAACTCAAAGGTCAGCGTCACAGAAAATTGTCAATTTTCATCTTATTGACCTGAAATTTCAAGAATTTGCATATTGGGTCACTGAATTGGTTCACCAATTAAACGCTAGAAGCTGATTTTCTTTATTTTTCACCGATTTTCGAAGAATTATTTGCCGTTCTTATGCTTTTACACAAAAAGTAAAATAACACATTTCACACTTTCTGCTCTTTATCTCCCCTCCTTCCATAAACGATGTAGTTTCTCAAAACTGAACCGCACTTGGAATTTGGTCTGTAGCAAACTTTTTTTGGGATTAAACAACTTAAATTTTTACTGCAACCTTCTCACCAAGAGAATTAAACAAAAATGTCCTGTATTTAACTACCGAAAGAAAATGCAAATCCAGATATGCACCTTTAAGGTTATGTTATGGTTACGCTGAAAAGAATCAGTTGTACACCACTGCGAGAAAAAGGGGCCAGGAATGCAACATTAGCAAATTGTTTTTTTATACTTGGTCAAGGCTCATATATGAGCTTACACATCTAACATATCATAAAGGGAACGGGAGACAAGAGGGAGTGAGAGAGGGAAGAACAGCAGCAGGGAACAGGGATATCTGGAGATCTGTGGAAAAGGGAAAGGGCTGGGGCAGGGTACATGGGATAACCAAGATCGATACTACAGGACTTTCAGGAAAGAAAACAGGGAATTTGAAGGTGTATTTGGGGTGGATTAACGGGGTAGAAAAGATCAAGGTTTTGGATAGGGGAAGATAAGAGATGGTGCTGAATAGCTGTTCTGAAGACCTGGAGGGAAAAGTGGGACTGAAGAGAGTGTGGGAGTTTGTTCCAGAAGCCAGAAAAAATAGGAATGTAAGAGTGAAGGTGAGAAGAGAGTCTTTATTTTGGAAGTTTCACCAGAAAGGGGTTGCTGGCAGAACTTGTGCTAGCAGACCAGATATATTGGGGGAGACAAAGCACATACAGAACAGGGGCTGCAATGCCGGAGAGGAGTCAGTAGAAGACAGAAAGACCACCAACCTGCTTGCGGTGAGAGAGAAATTTCACACTGTATGCAGAATCACCACTAGCATAAAAATATAATACCCCCAACAAACCTACAAGCAGACAATTAGCAGGAATAGCCTAATATTCTGAGCCAAACTATGGCATCATGGCTTACACAGATGCTACAAAAACACCCACTCACAGTCATTACCTCGATCGAATGTCTGGAGGTCTTTAAGCCGCTTGTAGATGTTGGAGATCTCATGGCAGCCCTCGAGCAGCACTTTGCCCGTACGAAAGACTGCTGCATGGCTCTGCATGGTCTAGGTACACGTGTTGTGAAAGAGCATGCACATCAAAAGATTGTGGACAAGGCAACACAATAAATGGGATTCAAACTTTGGATCCCAACATCACGAGATAAGCGCTCAGATGGGAAAGCCAAACAGAGGTATACCTCCAACGATTGAATATCAAAACCTCATACAAAATAATATTTCATGGAATCTCAGACGTTCAAAGAGCAGGATAGAAAATGCTGAAAGCAGCTTCAAAATATGGTTTAAAAACTTCAACATCTCTACTATTAGAGAGCCGTTTGTCTGGGTGTTGCCATTTTTCTTGAAAGAGCCGAACGGATCTTCTTCAAACTTCATCAGTGAGTGTCGGCGAGTGTTTTAGGCACCCACAAAAAAATAGAAAATAAATAAATAAATTGATTTCTTCAATATACCAACAGGATTAGAAAATCACCGGGTAATGTCGAGTACTCTTGCCAGTCACTTTGAATGAATAAATATGAATGATCGTTTTAAGGCCATTTTCCCCACTGTGCGGGGGTTAGCCTTGCAGGCCCCATGACAATCATGGTTCCCTGTTTGAGGCAATGTTTTTATGGCCGGATGCCCTTCCTGACGCCAACCCTTGGTCACGCGCTTACGATGCGCAGGGATACGGTGTACCTATTCTAAATCGGGGTACACACCGTGATCATTCATCCCAGAAAGCTGGTACTCAATTTGCCGACCTCGGAAGGACGACAGGCTGAGTCAACCCCCCCCTGGCGTTAATTCAGCGATCGATCGGGATTCGAACCCAGGATCCTCGGATCCCAAGCCGGCACCCTAACCGCTAAGCCAACACCAGGCTTCTGACTTTATAAGAGCAAATTATAAAGCAAATGAAGCACCAATAATCCATACTCAGAAGAGCCAGAAACAACATCTATCCCACCTCAAGATTGAACTTTCAAACTCGTCTCCCTCCTACAAAACCTGGTGGCACCTTGTTAAGTCTGTCACTGGTGTACGCTCCCGCTCCATCCATTCCCTCACTTCACTTCACTTCACTTCACATGGCACCACAGCCGACTCTGCCCGTTATGAGGCTGCATGCCTCAACTGTGTTTGCCTCCAAAATTTGTCCCTAAACCCTCGCTCTATGTCGGCCTCCCTTCCCTGTCGTACCCAACTGCTCCTGGATTCTTTTTTTTCCAGCAAGAAGGTGGAGAAAGGTTCTATAGACCCTAAACACTGACTCTGAAACTGGACCGGATGGCATCAGCTCACATCCTAAAAAACCTGCTCTGCTGCTCCACACCTCCTCTCTCTGCCCTTTTCACCCTATAATTTGTGCAAGGACATCTTCCATCTTCTTGGAAATCACCAACATCACAGCATTACATAAAACAGGTGCAAAAATGAATCCCCTTAACTACAGACCTAGCAACTTACTTCAATCATCAGCAAAATCATGGAATTGATCATCGCAGTTGATGTAAAATCATTGGTTTTTTTTGTTGTTTTTTTTTTACAATGACCTCATCTCAGATCATCAATTCAGATTCAGACCAGGTCACTCTACCTTGGACACGCTACTTCTACTCACCCAATGGATGGAGGCCCTAAATATCAAACAGGACATCAGTGCCGTCTCTCTGGACCTATCTCAAGCTTTCATTACAGTCTGGCATTCCAACTTGATTTCCAAACTCTCTACCTATGGAATCCAAGGCCAACTCCACTCTTGGGTTACTGACATCCTCATCTCGTAGCCAACGTGTGGCTCTCAACGGAATCTTTATCTCCTCTCCATGTCAAGGCTGGAGTGTCCCAAGGCAGTGTTCTAGGCCCCATCTATTCCTAATCTTCATCAATGAATCTCTCTGAAAACTCCACCTCTTTGCTAATAACTCCACCCTCTGCCATGACTTTCCTCATCCTTCAGATAGATAGGCAGCAACTTTTTTTTTTCTCTTCTCTTTCTTCCGTATACAGAGTCGAGGTTCGTGGAAGAGCTAGAACCTGAACGGACCAGGATGCAGCAGGACATAATAAACAGGAGAGAGTAGGGAAACACCAACAGCTGAGCTGAACGAAAAAACAGACTTCTCTTCAGACATTGACAAAAGTTAAGACCGTCAGACCACAAACTGGTCAAACCCTTGGAATATGTCTTTTAATCCTAAGAAAACGCACACACATGCACGCACCTATCTACTTTCTCAGCAACACTCTCGAAGAAGTTCAGTCACTCAAACTCCTGGGTCTCACTATCAGAAATTATCTTTCTTGGGCAAACCACATTTCAAACTTGGTCTCCAAAGCCAGCCGCCCACTGGGGATCTTGCGTCGTACAAAATCCCTCCTTGGCACACCTGAAGCCCTATCCACCTATAAGGCCTTCATCCGCAGCTTGATTGAGTACTGCCCTCCCCTCCCCTGCCTTACACCTTGCTCAGCTTGACGCAGTGGAAGCCAAGGTCTTCAAGATGATTGGAATCTCCCATAAGAACTGAGTCTATGGGCCTATCACTTCTTATTTCGCCATCGCAGACGGGTCGGTGGTCTCTGTTTTTGCTTCTCCTTCCTGGTCTTGCACCCTCTGTCCTCGCTAGCTATCTGCTGCGTGCACACGATCCACCAACAGCTTCATTCTAGTGAAACTCCCAAAATCCAAAACCACTGGTCACTTCCACTCATTTGTTCCTCTTTTTTCCCACCTGTGGAATCAACTTTCACACTCTCTTAAATCTCATTGTTCCCTCCAGGTCTTCAACCATGTTAAACCACCCTTCCTGCCCACCCACAATTTTGCTTCCATATCCATCTTGTCCACTCCAAGTGTTCTCCCTTAACCCTCATCGTTACCCACATTCCTTATTTGTCAACATCTCCGTCTATTTTCTCCCTCAGCCGTAATGTTGCCATTTCCTCCAACTCTTTCTGCTGTTTGCTGATCTGCACTGCGTCCCAGCTCTTATACAAGCCTCGACTCTCTATACACAAAATAAAAATGAAACACAACAGCATTCTATCATGACCACAAGGTCTCAGCACCTTAGCATACCTTCTGCATGGAAAGACGCACATCTGACGTTTTGGATTTGCCATTTGCATGCCGTACCCAATCCACGTTCGCCACGGATGACTCACCGGCATTCTTCCGTAGTGGCCTTAGCGCTTCACCTGTTCCGAAGAGCATGGCACAAGATCAGCACCGTTCCTCATCAAACCTGAAAATAACAGACTAAAAGGGTATTTCATTCGTAAAGACTCCTCAATGAAGGTCACTGTGTTCTGATACTTTGGATCTGAGTCTCTCATGCATTTTACAACATAAACCACATAGAGAACATTGAAAAGTGACATACTGCACCTGGCTTGTGGTTCTCTGCAATAGTGTGGGCGCAGGCACGACCGAACACCACAAGATCCAGCAGCGAGTTGGCTCCAAGCCGATTCGATCCATGCACAGAGGCGCTGGCAGCCTCGCCACAAGCAAACAACCCAGACACAACTTCATCCTTCCCATCGACGTATGTCAATACCTACCAAACAGCTCCTGCTGTTAAATAACATGATGGAAAACAAAACAGAGCAAGGAAAGGTGTTCTGGTAATCCATAATTTATCCCAAAAACAATCTTGCCCATTTACCGCACAGCATATATTCCACATTATGATTATCTGGGCTTCATAACATGTAGTTGGAATCAATCCATAAAAAAACAAATAATTAAATAATCCCAAGCTGGTAATTTTAACGAGACAACGAAGAGCTAACACACACCTGCCCCTTGTAGTTGGTGGGCACCCCACCCATGTTGTAGTGGACAGTTGGTAGAACAGGGATTGGCTCCTTCGTGACGTCAACGCCGGCAAAAATCATGGCAGTTTCCGAGATGCCTGGCAGACGGGAAGCCAACTGCTGAGGTGGCAAGTGGTGGAGCTGCAGGAAGACGTGGTCCTTGTCGAGACCGCACCCCCTGGTCGTAAACATCATCAGGTCAATGCTCCTATAATTGTGCATGAAACATCTTAAAATTTCCAAATAATTGAGGCAGCAAAATTAATACTGACCCTCAATTTGCTATCCCCTGGGAAAACATGGTACAAAGAGGCAAGGGCAAGGAGAAAGGTGCAAACAGATAAAAACGAGAAAGGAAAAATAAAATGAGCAGCAAAAAAAAAAAAATTTTTTTTTAAAGAGGAGAATAGTCCGTCATCACTTGCCCTGTGCGGTTATACGAACCTGCCCTCACGGATTTCAATGGTCATGGCCCGAGACACGACATCACGCGAAGCGAGATCCTTAGCAACTGGTGCATACCGCTCCATGAACCGTTCACCTTCTCCGTTCACAAGGATTCCACCCTCCCCACGGCAGCCCTCTGTGATGAGGCAACCTGCACCAAATATTCCTATACAGTGAGGGCAAGGGAGAATGAAGACCATCTTTAGAACTTTCTCACAAAATGAGCACCATATATCACTCTAATGGAGCTTTTCCACTGCGGTACCGTACTGCAACCAAAATCCGTTTTTTCGTTTTTCCATTGCCAAGCGAACCATACCGTACCTAAGTACCCATGCTAAATTTGGTTCCTGCTATGGATAGGTACCAAGCGAGCCAAACCTGGACCTGTGGATGGAGCTAGCAATACTGCAGACCGTTGATTGGTCAATCGCGTTCGTCACAGAACCATCACGCTATATTCATTCTTCATTTGCGCGGACGAACAAGGCCCAAATCTTCGTTGTCGGTCTTCATAATTGTCTGTAAAAGTTTTCTCTTTTTAGCTGTCTCCTCTTTCTGGCATCTTTCAGCTTCTTCTCAAACACTTCCTCTCTCTTTTGCATTTCACTAAAAAAAACTCATGTTCAGGTGAAACCAAAACCCGACGAAGAAGTAAAACACAGCTTCAAGTTCCTCCATAGTTGCGGAGCTGTTTACAGTTTAGTGTCGCATGAGAAATGACGTCACCACAGCGGTGGCGTTTTTTTTTTTTCGTCACTTCAGATAACTCCATCTATTTTCATGGATCTGTTGTGCGATGGAAAAACGACACAGGGATTACTGTATCGTACTGTAGTGCCGTACCGTTCTGTGCAATGGAAAAGCACCATAATACTCTCCCCCAGTCTGTTTGTCCAGCGTCTGTCCGTTAATGGGTGGGGCTTCTCCCATGAGGGAGGGGCTACATCCGTTCTGGGAGGGACTTAAACTCAAATCTCCACCATTTTGTTTGAACCATATAGCCCTGATCCCTCTTTTTTTTTGTTAGGCCCACGCTTTCCAACACTCACGGTTTTATCAAGACTCAAATTCGATATCTGATGTTGTGTTGTGTTGTGTGTTTTTTTTTTTTGTTTGTTTGTTTGTTTGTTTTGTTTTTTTGTATACAAGATCGAGGCTCGTGAAAGAGCTAACATTAATCACACAAAAAGACGAACCGACACACAAAACACAAAAAACAAGGGGAGCGGCAGACAAGATGGGGAGAGAGGGGGAAGGACACAAACACAACATTTGAGAGCAGGGACATCGGGAGGACTTGGGGGGAGGTGGGAGAGGAATAAAACATATGAACACTGCAAGGACTCTGGGGTGAATTACCGGGGGTAGAAAAGATCAAGGTTTTCGATGGGGGAAGATAAGAGATGGTGGTGAACAGCTGTTTTAAAGACCTGAAGGGAGGAGTGGGATTGAAGGGAGTGGGGGAGTTTGTTCCAGAGGCGGGAGAAAAGGGGAATGAAAGAGTGAAGGTGAGCAGAGAGCCTAGACTTTGGCAGTTTAACCATAAGAGGGTTGCAGGCAGATCTTGTGCGACCTGAAGGAATATTGGTGGGACAGAGCACAGAGAGAGCTGGGGGAGCAAGGCCGGAGAGGAGTCGGTAGAAGACAGAAAGACCACCAACCTGCCTGCGGTGAGTGAAAGGCCCTCGGAGTTGACTACATCGCAGGAGATTCCAATGATTCTGAAAGCTTTGGCCTCAACAGCATGAAGCCGAGCAAGGTGTGAGGCAGGAGCACCAGCCCAGAGGGGGGAACAGTATTCCATTGAGCTGCAGATGAAAGCCTTGTATGTGGTGAGGAGCTCAGGTGTGCCAAGGAAGGACTTCGCACGACGGAGGATGCCCAGTCGGCGACTGGCTTTGGAGGCCAGCCAGAAAAAGCACAGGGCCCAGAACACTGCCTTGGGGAACTCCAGCCAGAACAGAAAGGGAAGATGAGAGAAATCCATTCAGGGCCACACGTTGCCTACGACCAGAGAGGAAATCCGCAAGCCATGAGTGGAGATTTCCCTGAATACCATTTCTGATTTTGTGATCTGATTTCCTGATTTAATTTTTCATAGCCACTGGGATCGTTTCAGGAGGCCAATTAACTTGGTGTGATTTTAAAGGTGATAGGTGACACCTGAGATAATTTACAATTGCTATTATAAGGGGGGTGGACACTTGTACAACCAGGATATTCTAGTTTGGGATTTTAAATTTTCTGAAAATTTGTAGAATTTGTTTTTCACTTGGAAGTTGTGGGTTGCAATGTGTAAATGAAGGTGGAAAAAGTCCGATTTAATGAAATTAAATTCCAGGCTACAAGGCAACAAAAGATGAAAATTTTGAAAGGGGGTGTAGACTTTCTTTAGGCACTGTTGAGGTAACCAACGGCATGCACGCACACATCACACTCCTTTTAACTGCGAGGTAGAACTTTGATTAACCAAGGGGTGGTGCAAGAAAAGGAAATTTATACAAACACACCGGCAGGCTGTTTCTACAATAATAAACACAATTACAGATGATAAGCAGCCAAGTAGGCACAAACCCGTGGGGTGGAACTGTACAAACTCCATGTCCTGGCAGGGTAGTCCAGCACGTGCGGCCATGGCCGTGCCATCTCCAGTGCACGTGTGAGCAGACGTGCAGCTGAAGTAGGTGCGTCCGTAACCACTGGCATTTTGAGGAGTGAGAAGAGAAGAGCATTGAAGCATTAATGGAAAGTTGATGGCTGCATATTATACAAGCCACAAAAAGAAACTGTGCATTGTTAAAACTCTGTCTGAATTGGAAAATATAACAACAATGTAACATTTCCATGTAAACTTTAATAGGTGGATTATGAGACCATAACAAGACGGTAGAACTGCATTTGTAATGTCCATCACAATGACATAACGAGTCCAAGTTCAGAGCAGGGGTCAAGCGACAGTGACAAAGTCAACAACGGGTATGCCCACCGTGAGCATCGATAACGCAGATCGACCTGGAATGGTCTGGGCAGTTGTCACTGCAGTCTGGAACCTGTTGCGAAGATGAGTCACCCATATCCATCTGTCCTGTCTTGGCGTCGTCACACGTGGACGTCCTGAACGTAGGCCATCGGCACCGTCATTAGTGTTCTGGTAACGTCTCACCAATGCAGAAATGGTGTTTCGGTGACAATGGAAATGCACAGCCACTTGACGGTGAGACATTCCCCCACGGATCATCCCAATAGCCTCATGACGCTGTGCAGTTGTGAGCCGTGGCATGACGTGCGTTTCATTAGCCACTTAATTTTTTGAACGATTGAAAATCAAACAATTAACCTTACCAAAGTTAAAGCAGTTTGTGACATTCATGTGCTCTACACAGTTTCTCACGATGCACATGCAAAAACGTGTTGCACGTGCCCATACCGAAACCATTGACGTCACGAAACGTGGCGCTGCATACCTGTTTAATTCACTTCACTAATTGCCGTGTTTAAATCTGTATTTGTATACACAGGTGTTTCTAATATATAATTTCATTTTTTGTGTGCACAGTTTCTTTTTGTGGCTAGTGTTACGGGGTCCTCCCCTATCCCCTGGTCTCGGTAAACCTCCAAACCCCGAGAGGGTCCCCGGAAGAAAGATGTTATCCTTGGTTGAAATTAATCAATAATGAAACCACACCAAGGGTGATGAACAAACAATATATTAAAAGCACACAAAAAAGAACCATACAACAATGGGGGCAATCAACCCTACAATCCAATCTTAAGAAGGTAACCTAGCTCAAACTCACGGCACCCCCAGGGACTGAAACAGAGTCCTTCTCAATGTCTCTAGACCACAATGGTGCTCCCGGCGAAGAGGCGATGGCGATGAGGCAGGTAAGGAGATGTAGGTAAGGCGGGGACCGTCACGTGGTCCCAGCCAACCCCAATTGGCGGTGGAAAGAGGAATCCCAAAGACGCTATCCAAACGTGCACATACACCGGGCAGTCACGAACCGCACCATATTCTTCAAAGGCCGCTGTCGCGCGCACACATCCTCGGCAAACCACCGGAGGGCGGGACCCGCGGACGCGGCTAACCAAGGGTCCGCGAACGACGTGTGAGGTCCCCGAAATGGCGGTCGGTTCTTCCTCGGGCCGCAACCTCAAGGCGAAGATTCTCCGGAATCTCCCACCTGTACCTGGCTTCGCAGGCTTTTCCACGACACCAGCGATAAACGATCGCACGAGATTCCTTTCCAGGCCTCAAAGTTCCTTCTCCATGGACGCTTGACCACGCTGGGTGCGGAGCTGTTACAAAACGCCTCGTTTCACCTCTGCCTCACGCGCTCTTCCTCCTCGCTCCCCCTCGTCCGGTGCCCTATCCGATTTCCGGCATCATTTTTGTCATGAGTGCTTTTAAACCTTTTCACCACAATAACCCTTACTGAGAACTAACAATAATAATAATACCAACATTAATTAGGGCCGAATCCGTAACACTAGTATATATGTGATGTGCAAACAAAATGACATCAACATGATAATAGACAACATTTCTTGATTGATGGGTGAGCACTGTAATGTGTATAATCATTATAATTGAGTATAATCAAATGTCCACATGCGGTTAGAGCTCACCCCGTGGCCAAGACGGTGTTTTTGGCTCGGATGCGGTGTACAGAACCATCTTCCAAACACAAGGCTACAACTCCACAGCACTCGCCTCCTTCCATAAGCAGATCCAACGCAAAGTACTCCACAAAATATGTTGCGTCGTAGCGCAAGGACTGGGCACACGACACGACAGGTTAAAACACAAATGCCTATTGACAGTTCTTCAAACTGGGCTTGACCTGGATGAATGACGAGAACATCCATTACAAATTTAACCAAGGACATGCATGCATTAATGCTAAATTCAAGCTGATCTGATGTACCATACTCTGTTACAGTGCTGACGAAGCAGTTTCTTAACAATAGCTAAACTGCGTGATTTGCTATGGCCTTTCCAGCAGTAATTAGGGCAGGAATTTGGAATTTTTTTCCTGGTGCCAGCGATAGGTCAGCAAATCTACACAAAGGACACCTTGGGATCTTTAACATCTACCAAATAATGTCCGCAGACGGGACGCCCAGTTTAACGTCCATCCGAGGGACGACACGACACACACATTGATGAATCACCTTGCCCCTGTGAAACACCGGGATGACAGTTTATAGCTGGGTCGGGATTCAAACCCAGGTTAGATAGCAGAGAGATTAGTGTGTGTACCTCTCGGCTATCCTGCCAAACCTCCAATTTAATACTCGTTTAAAAGAAATAAATAACAACTTTTTGTGCAATACTATTTCAAGGGAAATTATGGCAAGTAGTGAAAATGGAATGAGAGGTGAGAGAAACAAGATGAAGAGGAAGGACGTAGTGAGCAGCACACCTGCCCGTACAGAGTATGCAGCAAGGAATGGCCCGTCCGATCAGCCACACAACAGCACCGATGAGCCTGCCCACCCTTGCCAAACTTGAGGCTCTGTCCACCAAAGGCCCGCTGGTAGATCCTGCCGTCATCTGTGCGGCTAAATGGCATACCATAGTTCTCCAGCTATGGTACAAAAAAAAAAAGAAAAAAAAAAAGGATTGTTGAACAAAGTTTGTTGGAAAGCTTGTAGACGGGCAAGATAGATGTTCTCTGCTGTCAATGTTCGTAATAATTAACGTCCAGGGCGTTGGCATGCCATTGCAAATCCCCACCTAAAGCAAAGTTGAAAAATGGCAAAAAGTTCCACCACAATTGATCCAATATCAAATTTTTTCGTTTAAAAACCCTCCCTCTCCCCCACCCCCTACCCCCATTTTAACCCCTGCAACCCTAAGTCCACACCCATTGGGGAATTAACTGGGGGTCAAATCAAAAACAAAGGGGCAATACCCCTGGGGCGCACCTGGTAGAATAAACAGTATACTTACCGACTAAAGGTATTTTAAACCAATTTCAATGGTTGCTAGAAGACAGGGCAGCATGTAGAATCATACGAACATAATCATAAGACTTTAAACAAACAAACAAAAAAATACCTATTTTGGGGGGCAACCACCCCTCCCCCAACCCCATATACCTCCTAAGACCCAAATTTTAATAATGCCATGAACAACCATTGATACATCATGGGTGATTAAGGTTGTGGTGAAGTTTCATCGAAATCGTGTGTGTAGTTTCTGAGAATAAAGCAAATACCTATTTTGGGGGGTCAAACCTGGACCGACTTTGACCCCCAAAAACCCACATTAGACTTCGATTTTCTTCGTGCCGTGAACAAATTTCGGTACATCACGGATGATGAAGGTTGTGATCAAGTTTCATCAAAATAGTGTGTGTAGTTTCAGAGGAAAAAGCAAATTCCTATTTTGGGGGATCAAACCTGGATCCACTTTGACCCCCGGTAGACCTCCTAGACCCCGATTTTTTTTTAATGCAATGAACAAACTTTAGTCACAACACAACAAATGTCATTTATGCCAGGTTTGGTCACAATCCCATCAGTGATTTCGGAGAAGAAGTTTCAAGTGTTTATGGACGGATGGACGGACGGACGGACAATGCGCCATCACATAAGCTCCCCTGAACTTCGTTCCAGGTGAGCTAAAAATGTGCCAGTAATTGAATTTTTCGGTATCTGACCTTTTGACCCCGTCGCAGTGGGCGGGGCCAAAAATGGCACTGCTCTTGCACCTTGCTATGTGGTGATCGTAACTACCAAAGTTTAGTGAATTTCTACCGAACAAACAGACAGACAGACAAACGGAGCTGTTTACAATACCCCCTGTTTTTTTCAAAAAGCGTGGGGATAAAAATAATAAAATATAATGTTTTTGACATTCACATGTGCAGATAACACACCTCAATGACGGCTTGTGGAGCCTGCTCAGTCATGTAGTGGATGGCATCCTGATCCCCCAGCCAATCGGAACCCTTCACCGTGTCGTAGAAATGCCAATGCCAGTCATCCTCCTCCATATTGCCCAGTGCTGCGTTGATCCCACCCTGAACACGGTCAAGAGGAACAAACCATCACTCATGACACTCAAGGTAAACCGAGAAATGTGCCCACTGCTATGAAAGGTAATGAACAACTCTTTCAAAATAAATGATACTTGTCCTAATTTTCAAGAAGCATTTAGTTTTCAAAGGTTCTAAACATTCCATCAAATGTGAACTAACAGCAATATTAACAAGAAACAACCATGTACCAGAAAGCACCTTGACCTGGTGTGACGTGCTACATGCTGCCACGACCCTGGGTTCAAATCGAATGTGCTGTGCTACCTTGGCGCTTCCTACTGTCCTCGACCATCATTCTAAACGGCTTGACAAGCAAATTCCATCATTTATATGCATATCACATCTCCAGCAAACTTTGCATCAAAATTTCCATTTCCTCATTTCTGTGGTGAGAGTCGTAGCCTAGCTGGGGGTCTAGAACCCATAATCAAACATCCGCCAGGTGTTCGATTTGTATGGAAAATTGGCCACAAGTCACGAACCTGCATCCGCTTTTGAACAGACCAATGTGCTGAGCACAAAGATGAGTTTTACAAGGTAATTTACATTGGTTTGTTGATAGCAAAACTCGATTTTTGGTTTAAATCTAATTTACAAAATCACTCGTTTCATATTAAACAAAAAAGGCACTTGGTGGAGCGCATACTTCCGCCAGCCTAAAACTGTTTATGTTTTGTATCCCACTCATAGCCCCGATCTGGATATTCACCAAAATCAAATTACTTAGTCCTCATCACGCTAGCGCCAAGTTCACCAGGTTTCATCCAAATCCGTCTACAACTTTTTGAGATATCGTGCTATATATCGTGTTTGGCCCTATCGCTCAATGGTGAAGAATGACTTTTAAAATTTTCTTATGCGGATTTGGATCTTCACCAAAACCTCATCATTTCGTCCTTGTCACACACCCAACCTGTCCTTCCACAACGTTTCGTCCAAATCCATCCACAACTGAGATATTCTGCTCACACAGACAAACAAACAAGATATATGTGTTGCATAGCACGATACTTGCAAAATCCCTAAAACAAGTTGTTGACCTTTAGCCTATGTTGACCTTTTGGTCTATATTGACCTAAAAAAAAATAATTGGTGGTTGAATTAAGTGACGTGATATGCAAATCCTATTCAAATTTCAAGTCAATCAGATGAAAATTGAGGATTTTAGAAATGGCACCTAAGTTTTTGACCTTTGGCCGATGCTGACCTTTTATCCTATGTTGACCTCAAAAATAGGTGGTGGTTGTATTCAATGAGCCTACATGAAAACCCTGTTCAAATGTCAAGTCAAAATCGGATGAAAATTGAGGGTTATATAAATTTGACAAAATCGTTGACCTTTGGCCTATGTTGACCTTTTGACCACAAAAATAATGTTTCTTTCTAATGACAAATTCCACCACTTGGTGAAGTTGTGGGAAGATCGGTTGAAAATTGTGACCTGTAGGTGATTGACTGATTGACATATTGACAAAAAATAATGCACACGGCCAACTAATATACTTGACAAATCTTCGATTTTCACAAGTAACAAACAGGTGCGAAAACAACCTCTGTCCGTCCACCTTTGGTTAAGTCGGAGAATAGGGCCAGCATTAAAAAAAATAATTAAGGGAGCAACGTATTTCATCACGTCGTCAATTCAATGTTTGTCAACCATAGGACATCTTCTGTGTTGTCACCTGGGCGGCGACGGTATGCGAACGCGTGGGAAAAAGCTTGGTGACACAGGCGGTGTTGAACCCGGCTTTTGCGAGGCCAAAGGTCGCACGAAGACCCGCACCGCCGGCGCCAACCACCACCGCATCAAACTCATGGTCTACCACAGGGTAGTGTTTAGAAAGCTGCAGAACAATACAAGCACGAGACACCCTCAAATCCCCAGTCTATGTAAGCAATTACAAAGCTGACATGGAAACAAGAACCCACTCACCGAGTCAGAAACTTTAGCCTGAGATTTCTTTTCACCACCAGCACTCAAGTGTAAGTTGAGAGCGCAGCTGTTACTTACAGGACGGACGAGCCCATGAAGCTGTAATAGTGGAAACGGTTGTTGTTATCGAAAGGATTGAAAACTACGACCAGTGTCACCATCCACATATTGCAGGCATATCACTTGACCTCCCCTCCTCTTGTAACCCCAACTCCCTCACCTCCCAACTCCAACCCCTTCCCTCCCCTCCTATCCCCAACTCCCTCCCCTCCTATCCCCAACTCCCTCCCCTCCTATCCCCAACTCCCTCCCCTCCAATCCCCAACTCCGTCCCCTCCTATCCCCAACTCCCTCCCCTCCTATCCCCAACTCCCTCCCCTCCTATCCCCAACTCCATCCCCTCCTAACCCCAACCCCTTCCCTCCTATCCCCAACCCCTTCCCTCCCCTCCCCAACTCCCTCCCCTCCCCTCCCCAACTCCCTCCCCTCCCATCCCCAACTCCCTCCCCTCCCCTCCCCAACTCCCTCCCCTCCCATCCCCAACTCCCTCCCCTCCTATCCCCAACTCCCTCCCCTCCTATCCCCAACTCCCTCCCCTCCCCTCCTATCCCCAACCACCTCCCCTCCTATCCCCAACCCCTTCCCTCCCCTCCTATCCCCAACTCCCTCCCCTCCTATCCCCAACTCCCTCCCCTCCTATCCCCAACTCCCTCCACTCCTATCCCCAACTCCCTCCACTCCTATCCCCAACTCCCTCCACTCCTATCCCCAACTCCCTCCCCTCCTATCCCCAACTCCCTCCCCTCCTATCCCCAACCCCTTCCCTCCCCTCCTATCCCCAACTCCCTCCCCTCCTATCCCCAACTCCCTCCCCTCCTATCCCCAACTCCCTCCCCTCCTATCCCCAACTCCCTCCCCTCCTATCCCCAACTCCCTCCCCTCCTATCCCCAACTCCCTCCCATCCTATCCCCAACTCCCTCCCCTCCTATCCCCAACTCCCTCCCCTCCTATCCCCAACTCCCTCCCCTCCTATCCCCAACTCCCTCCCCTCCTATCCCCAACTCCCTCCCCTCCTATCCCCAACTCCCTCCACTCCTATCCCCAACTCCCTCCACTCCTATCCCCAACTCCCTCCACTCCTATCCCCAACTCCCTCCACTCCTATCCCCAACTCCCTCCCCTCCTATCCCCAACTCCCTCCCCTCCTATCCCCAACTCCCTCCCCTCCTATCCCCAACTCCCTCCACTCCTATCCCCAACTCCCTCCACTCCTATCCCCAACTCCCTCCACTCCTATCCCCAACTCCCTCCACTCCTATCCCCAACTCCCTCCACTCCTATCCCCAACTCCCTCCACTCCTATCCCCAACTCCCTCCACTTCTGTCCCCAACTCCCTCCACTTCTGTCCCTAACCCCATCCCTCCCTTGGTGACTGAACACTTGGAGCAGATGGCCTGGCCTGCATAGGCTTGGATGAAGACCACTCAGTGGTCGAACATCCAGGCCTGGAGTCCCGCCCCCCCTTACAGGACAGATATTCCAGTTGGTGGTACTTTTTGTTTCGAACATGTGAAACCAGTTTCCTGCCGTTTCACCATAACTATTGGATGCATGTGGTTTGTATTGTGGGATTTTAATTGTTTTTTTCTCTTTAAACACGTCACGTGACACGCCCCGACCCCTACCCCTACCCACAACATCCGCACCAGGTTGCGTGCGTAACACGTAACACACAGTGCCTAAAGGTAGACGAGATAGTGTTAAACTCTCGGGCACTTCAGTAGCAATCAAGTTTAAAGTAAATGACCAATTTCATTAAAATGTCAACTTACTCAATCGTGAACAATCACAAAATTCCTCAACGAATAAAAATGAATGTGGACGCCTTAATGTATCGATATGATATAGAAAAATATACACATAAATGACATTCTGTAAATGTAAACAATCAAAACCACGCGCCGAATCAATGTCACTGATTTGTGGGCGGAGTCACTGGGCGATGTACAGTATTTGACGTCTGACGTCACTGTACCGTGTGAGAGAAATCGTAACCCGGCTCAAGAATAAAGGGAATGGTCCTGACCGATCGTATAAAAATCAAATATGCATTTGCAACATATCCCTGTGAACGCAAAGTATATTTTAAATATTTAAGACTGCATAGTGACACAGTTCAGTGCACTACGTTTTCCATTCCGCATTCGTGAAACAGCAAGCATTTACGACCTTGTCGGAGCACGAGCTTCCGTCCGATAGTCCGCCTATCAGTATCACCACTCTCGAGCACCTTTTATTACCTGCTATCAGGTGTCCCTTGGAACGTGCCTCCATAATATCTCAAACAAACGTGATATAAACTTACGCCAATTGCAGGAAGCCATCTGCCCAAGGAGACCACGGTCCACAACGCCGCCATCTTTGCCACCCTCGCAAGGTCTAAAAAATTTTTTTCCTACTTTGAATGGAAAATCGTCGACTTCGGCCTTTCTTTCTTCAGATGTTTAGTGATACAAAATTATCCGTGTAAACGAAATAACTAAGGCTACTTATGTAGCGGATACAGGTTACACGTCTCGGGGGAGGAAGTGGAGCCGGCCTCAGCAACACGTCGAACGCACTTCCGCGAACTACATTACCAT
Organism: Myxine glutinosa; assembly: GCF_964187855.1. Lineage (NCBI taxonomy): Eukaryota > Metazoa > Chordata > Myxini > Myxiniformes > Myxinidae > Myxine > Myxine glutinosa. Next base: position 58,643,687 of record NC_136267.1, read on the forward strand.
GGCCGCTATATTACGGATAATAACTATTCAATATCTCATTCGGTATTCTCTAACAGAGATCCACATCATTTAATAGCATAACGGAATTAAAAACAAAATCGAATCAGCACTAATGTTGTGCAGCAATTTAATATTCAGTACGTAATTTGTACTTTACGTCATTTGTAATTCAGCCAAGATACCAGAGGGGGTGTTAAGTTACCAAGCAGCTTGCTATCGCTTGCCAAGCTATTCGTTCCTTATCAATGGTTTCGAATAGAGTACTTCCTTGGATGCTGAAGCCAGTTGGTGAGAGCTCCACAAGAAACTTGGTAACTGAACACTTTTCGAAAATACAGTTGGATCTTTAATATCAATCAAATAAGTGAAACAACATTTTATCTTCTCCTCCTCATCCGTTTTAGTAATGTGGCTTATAGGAAATACCGTTACAGGCCGGACAAAAGCACCAAAGTTTCCACAGAATTTATTCAGGGTACTATGATTAATTTCAGAAGGGTGTACCTCAAAAATGGGAAAAAATTTTTTTCCATAAAATGATACTGCTCTTAATTATATATGATTTCTTCATACATATTATAAATCACATAATTATTACTAAAGGTTCAAAATTTGTCCAAGATAATTGAAATATGGAAGAGTAAGTATGAATAAAACTGTTCAAAACATTAAGACAAGAGATATTGTCCGCCATTGTCCCCCTATTTACAGCCATCACATATGAAGCGCTATACACTGTCTTTTTAATTAATGTGAATAAATCTACAGGTGACATCCATATCGGTTTAAATATATGCATTTTTGACTCTTTGGTGTTCATTTTTCCAATAACTGTTATAAAAAGACCTTCTGAGGACATATGTCATATCTGTGAATAATATCGCATGTTGAATTTCAGTTTCCCCTACTGAGGACATATCTCATGTCTGTGGGTAATATCGCATGTTTAATTTCAGTTTCCGCTACTGAGGACATATGTCATGTCTGTGGGTAATACCCCATGTTGAATGTCAGTTTTCCATATTGAGGACATATGTCATGTCTGTGGGTAATATCACATGTTGAATTTAAGTTTTCCATATTGAGGACATATGTCATGTCTGTGGGTAATATCCCATGTTGAATTTCAGTTTCCCCTACTGAGTACAGATGTCATGTCTGTGGGTAATATCACATGTTGAATTTCAGTTTCCCCTACTGAGGACATATGTCATGTCTGTGGGTAATATTGCATGTTGAATTTCAGTTTTCCATATTGAGGACATATGTCATGTCTGTGGGTAATATTGCATGTTGAATTTCAGTTTCCCCTACTAAGGACATATGTCATGTCTGTGGGTAATATCCGATGTTGAATTTCAGTTTTCCATATTGAGGACATATGTCATGTCTGTGGATAATATCCCATGTTGAATTTCAGTTTTCCATATCGAGGACATATGTCATGTCTGTGGGTAATATCGCATGTTGAATTTCAGTTTCCCCCTACTGAGGACATATGTCATGTCTGTGGGTAATATCCGATGTTGACTTTCAGTTTTCCATATTGAGGACATATGTCATGTCTGTGGATAATATCCCATGTTGAATTTCAGTTTCCTCCTACTGAGGACATATGTCATGTCTGTGGGCAATATCCCATGGTGAATGTCAGTATCCCTATCCCGGTGTGTACCTTGGTTAGAATAGGTACACCGTATCCTTGCGTGTCGTAAGAGGCGACTAAGATGGTTGGCGTCAGGAAGGGCATCCGGCCATAAAAACATTGCCTCAAAAAGAGAACCATGACATTTACAACTACATATGGGCAGGGTACAGCCCGAAGTGGAGATCGGTTTCTGAAGTTTGCGACATGGAATGTAGGGACATCAGGGAGATCATCAGGGAGAATGACAGGGAGATCAGGAGAAGTGGTGGAAGTATTGGTCAGAAGAAGAGTGGACATATGTTGTGTGCAAGAGACGAGATGGAAGGGAAGTGGTGCGAGAATGGTGAAGGGTAGGCAGCGACAGAAATACAAGTTTATGTGGCAAGGGTGCCCGGAGGGCGTGAATGGTGTTGGTGTCCTGTTTTCTGAGGAGTTTGTAGACAGTGTGGTGAGTGTGACAAGAGTGAGTGAAAGGTTGATGATGGTGAAAATGATTATTGGAAAGCTCTTGGTGAACGTCATCTCGGGATATGCTCCGCAGGTTAGTCGGAGCGATGAAGAGAAGGACAAGTTCTGGTGTGCGATAGAGAAGCTGATGGAAAACGTGAAAGATGAGGAAGTTGTTGTGGTAGGAGGAGACCTAAATGGACATGTGGGAAGGAGTATGGACGGTTTTGAGGGAGTTCATGGTGGTTACCGATATGGTGTGAGAAATGGAGAAGGTGAAAGGATTTTGGAGTTTGCTGATGGAGCTGATTTGTTGATTTGTAATACTCAGTTCCAGAAAGAGGATAATAAGCTTGTTACATACACGTCAGGTGGGTCGACGACAACCGTTGACTACCTGATGGTGCGTAGGCGAGATAGGGGGCACCTCCGGGACACAAAGGTGATCCCTGGGGAGGAGGCTGTTTCACAGCACCACTTGGTTGTTTGCGACATAAAGGTATTGGAAAGGGTGTTGGAGAGGAGGATAAGGAAGAAGGTGAAGATCGACGAAATGCAGTTTGGATTTATGCCAGGAAGAGGAACGACAGACATGCTCTTTATTGTGAGGCAGTTGCAGGAGAAGTACATGGAGAAGAGGAAGAAGTTTTTTCTTGGGTTTGTTGATCTGGAGAAAGCATTCGATCGGGTTCCACGCGAAGTATTGACATCGGCATTGCGGAAGTTAGGTGTGGAGGAATGAATGGTTGATCAGAGTAGTGATGGCAATGTACAAAAGAGCACGCACAGCTGTAAGGACGAAGGACGGGAACAGTGGTGAGTTTGAGGTGAAGGTGGGAGTGCATCAGGGTTCGGTACTAAGTCCACTACTATTTGTAGCTGTGATGGAGGTGCTGGCTCAGAACGTAAAGGAGGGTTTACCGTGGGAGTTGTTGTATGCAGATGATCTGGTGTTGATTGCGGAAAGTATGGATGGACTGAAGGAAAAGATGAACAAGTGGAAGGAATGTATGGAGACAAAAGGTCTGGAGGTGAATATCGGAAAGACGAAGGTGATGGCAAGTGGTAAAGCATGTGGTGAGGTGGAAAGAACTGGGAATTGGCCATGTGCTGTGTGCAGGAAGGGTGTCGGAGTGATCTCCATTCAATGTACAATGTGCGCTGAGCGGGTTCATCAAAAATGTAGTGGTCTGAGAAGATCATTAACCAGTGTGGAAGCTACATTCAAATGTAAGGTGTGCACAGAGGGAGCTGCAGATGGAGGAAATGTTGAGTTGGATCTTGGAGACGGCATGAAGCTGGAAGGTGTGAAAACATTTTGCTACCTCGGAGACATGCTGAATGGAGAAGGTGGATCAGACTCGGCAACGGTTGCAAGAGTGAGATGTGCATGGAAGAAGTTTCGGGAACTGAGTGGCGTGCTGATGAGGAGGGGAGTGTCGTTGAAGCTGAAGGGAAAGGTGTATGCTGCATGTGTGAGAAGTGTTATGATTTATGGGAGCGAGACATGGGTAATGAACGTAGAGCAGCAACGAAGGCTGGAAAGGGTGGAAATGCGAATGGTTCGGTGGATGTGCAGAGTATCGTTGAGAGAGAGGAAGACAAATTATGAATTGCGAAAGATGATGGGAATCGAGCCTGTGATTGATGCTGTGAAGAGGAACAGGTTGAGATGGTTTGGTCATGTGTTGAGGAAGGATGAAAGTGACTGGTTGAGAAGAGTGATGGAAATGAATGTAGAAGGAAGTCGAGGACAGGGAAGACCGAGAAAGACTTGGCTAAAGATGGTGGAAGAAGAAATGTGGGCAAGGGGGTTAACAAGGAGAGATGCAGAAAATAGGGCAAGATGGAGAAGATTGTCATGGGGACCACAAGGCTAACCCCCACTCTAGCAGGGAAAATGGCCTTAAAATGCATGTTGTTGTTGTTTGTTGAATGTCAGTATCCCCTACTGAGGACATATGTCATGTCTGTGGGTAATATCCCATGTTGAATAGTCAGTATCCCCTACTGAGGACATATGTCATGTCTGTGGGTAATATCCCATGTTGAATTTCAGTGTCCCCTCCTGAGGACATATGTTATGTCTGTGGGTAATATCCCATGTGGAAATTCAGTTTCCCCTCCTGAGGACATATGTCATATCTGTGGTAATATCCCATGTTGAATTTCAGTATCCCCTCCAGAGGACATATGTTCTGTCTGTGGGTAATATCCCATGTTGAATTTCAGTATCCCCTCCTGAGGACATATGTTATGTCTGTGGGTAATATCCCATGTTGAATTTCAGTTTCCCCTCCTGAGGACATATGTCATGTCTGTGGGTAATATCCCATGTTGAATTTCAGTATCCACTACTGAGGACATATGTCATGTCTGTGGGTAATATTCCATGTTGAATTTCAGTTTCCGCTACTGAGGACATATGTCATGTCTGTGGGTAATATCCAATGTTGAATGTCAGTATCCCCTACTGAGTACATATGTCATGTCTGTGGGTAATATCCCATGTCGAATTTCAGTTTTCCCTACTGAGGACATATGTCATGTCTGTGGGTAATATCGCATGATGAATTTCAGTTTTCCCTTCTGAGGTCATATGTCATGTCTGTGGGTAATATCCCATGTCGAATTTCAGTTTTCCCTTCTGAGGTCATATGTCATGTCTGTGGGTAATATCCCATGTCGAATTTCAGTTTTCCCTGCTGAGGTCTCTTTGTACTATTTCTGGGTGGCTATTGCTTTGACGTGCAGAACTTTCATGGAAAATTTGGCACTTTTGTCCACCCAGTAACAGTATTTACAAAATATTTCATTAAGCCACCTTATTATTTATAAGGGATGAAGTCCAATGGCACCAAGCTCCTTTCCTCCCTTGACCACGAGACTTGTCCACTCCCCTCTGTTCTCAGCCAACTCTCTCCACTCTGCAACCACAACCACCTTATTGATATCCCTCTTCACACTATTTTACCATCAAAACCGTGGTATACCTCTTTTCCACCAACCTTGTTCCCTCAACCTATCCACTTTCTTTGCCATTCTCTCGATCTTCGCCCATCCATACCAAGTGTCCAGCCCATCTCAGCCGACTTTTCGCCAAACTCTCCGTCAAGCTCTTATTTACCTGATTAAGATAAATTCTAATTTTTAATGACCTCTTATAAATAATATAGAGTTCTGTGATTTTGTATTGTTACAATGATACTCATACATCCTAAATTTAATATTTAAAAGTTTATGGCACTTTTTAGCAATTTTTGGCAGCCATTTTGAAAATACTGTATGCTATGCCGATTTTTGGAGGGTAATCGATTGGATTTAAAGAGTATCTATGTGAGAACATCCCTGCCAACTTTCATGCTTGTATCGCAATGTGAACGGTTTTTGTGTTAGCCACCTTGTTGTGTTAGCCACCTTGTTATTATATATTCCCACCACATTCGGACTAACCAAAAGTCTTCCCTTAGTTCCCTTGTACATTCCTTCCAACAACATAACGTCTGCTTCTGGCACTCCCATCAATCTCAGTGTCGCCATCACCATCTCCCTCGGGACAGTGTGGTCGGCCTTCTCCAGATCCACAAATCCCAAAGTCATTTCATCTTGCACCTCCAACCTCTTCTCCATCAGCTGTCTCAACATGAACATCCCATCCGTCATCCCCCAACCGTTCTAAACCCCTGATGCTCTTCTCCGATCTCCTCCACACTCTTCCTTATCCTCCCATCCAGAATCCTCTCCAGCATCTTCAGTGTCAATGTTTCATTACATGACTTAGGGGTGTGATGCTCCTGTACTTCCCCAGATCTTGAACATCACCATTCTTCTTTTATATCGGCACAATTAACCCTGTCCTCCACTCCTCCGGAATCGAACCCTCTCATATACATATATTAATCAGCCTCGTCTCTCCCATGCACTATCATCTCTGTACACACCTCCTCAATTCCTGGCACTCTTCCCTTCTTCATCCTCTTTAATGCTCTCTTCCTTGCCGGTTCAACAGCTGTTTGAAATATCCTTCCCACACCTTCAATACTGCGCCCCTCTCTGTCCCCATCGTTATTCACCCCCCTTCATGTCTTTGCCAACTTCACCTGTGTCACGAGCCAATTTATAGATCATCTTCCTCCCACCATCCTGCTCCAACTTGTTGTACATCTCCTCTTCCATATTATTCCTCGCCCTCGCCTTCTCGTTCCCCAATAAAATTTACCAACACATTCTTCCTCATCCGGCTCCGCTACTCCAACATGCACGTTAAAGTCCCCCGCCCCCCCCCCCGCAGTGCACAGCACCACTTCCATCTCAACCCTCAACCATTCCCATTATCCTCTCCAATGTGTCCCTGAATTCCTGCTTCTCCGTCCTAGACCTTCCCATTTGTGGCCCATATACAGACATAACACACACCATTGGCCTCTGTATCGCCAACCATGCCATAACTACCCGCCCTCCCATGTTTCCATTGTGACCATCTGCTTGATGATATCTTCCGATATTATTATTCCCACGCCATTACTCCTTCCATCCCCACCCGCGTGCAACAGCTTGTGTCCTCCTAGCAACGGCCTCGCCTTGTCTCCTTTCCACCTACACACACAACACCTCCTCGACTCCCTCACATTATCCTCTTCGACTCCCTACCACGAGCCTCCTCGACTCCCTCACATTATCCTCTTCGACTCCCTACCACGAGCCTCCTCGACTCCGTCACATTATCCTCTTCGACTCCTATCACGAGCCTCCTCGACTCCCTCACATTATCCTCTTCGACTCCCTATCACGAGTCTCCTCCACTTCCTCACATTATCCTCTTCGACTCCTATCACGAGCCTCCTCGACTCCCTCACATTATCCTCTTCGACTCCCTATCACGAGTCTCCTCGACTTCCTCACATTATCCTCTTCGACTCCCTATCACGAGCCTCCTCGACTCCCTCACATTATCCTCTTCGACTCCCTATCACGAGCCTCCTCGACTCCCTCACATTATCCTCTTCGACTCCCTATCACGAGCCCCCTCAACTCCCTCACATTATCCTCTTCGACTCCCTATCACGAGCCTCCTCAACACCCTCACATTGTCCTCTTCGACTCCCTCACATTATCCTCTTCGACTCCCTATCACGAGCCTCCTCGACTGGCTGCATACCCTGTGTATGACCCTGTCTGTGATCCTGGGTGCATACCGTATGTTTTTATACGATATGTATGACCTTGTGTGTATACCGTATGTTTGTATACCCTATGTATGACCCTGTGTGTGACCCTGTGTGTATACCGTATGTTTGTATACCATATGTATGACCCTGTGTGTATACTGTATGTTTGTATACCATATGTATGACCCTGTGTGTATACCGTATGTTTGTATACCATATGTATGACCCTGTGTGTGACCCTGTGTGTATACCGTATGTTTGTATACCATATGTATGACACTGTGTGTATACCGTATGTTTGTATACCATATGTATGACCCTGTGTGTGACCCTGTGTGTATACCGTATGTTTGTATACCATATGTATGACCCTGTGTGTGACCCTGTGTGTATACCGCATGTGTTGTATACCCTGTGTATGATCCTGTGTGTGACCCTGTGTGTGTACCGTATGTTTGTATACCATATGTATGACCCTGTGTGTGACCCTGTGTGTATACCCTATGTTTGTATACCATATGTATGACCCTGTGTGTATACCCTATGTTTGTATACTCTGTGTATGACCCTGTGTGTACCCTGTGTATATACCCTACCGTCCCCTCTCAGTGGAGGCTCGAGTTTCCCAAGGTAGTATTTTGGGCCCAGTATTCTTCCTCATCTCTGATACCCTGGCAAACCCTTTCTTCCTTCTTGCAGATGACGCTGTAGCGGCTACCGCTGGGTTTTCACAATCGCCTTGCACCTATCAAGGACGCGGAGCGATCACCATGCCGGGCTCGTCCAGGACGCCCGGGCAGGCTCGCCCTCAACTTGCCAGGCCGCAGCCAGGACGCTGGGCCACGCCCCCTCTCGCCTTTCCTGGGCAAACGCTCCGGGATAATATGTATATACAGTATATTGCTGCCCGATAAACGGGCTTTTCAGAGTGCCTGAGTGTTTGGTTTGATTAAAGCAACTCGGATGAATTCCAGCTTTTTGTCGCGTCCATTCTTCCGATCGACGTGGGAGCCCCAGCTCCTTCATTGGTGACCTACCGACATGGACACGGCAGTCGCCCTTAAACTGCCTACCTTCTGGGAGGCTCACACGGCGGTTTGGTTCGCACAGGCGGATTCCCTGTTCGCCCTGCGAGGCATCACGGCCGACGACACCCGCTTCCACCATGTGGTAGCAGCGCTCGGTTCGGCCACCGCGGCCCGCGCCCTGAGCCTCCTCGAGAGCCCGCCAGCCGCTGACAAATACGGCGCGATTAAGAAGCTTCTCCTCGACGCTTTCGCCCTCCCATCGGCGGAACGCGCACGGCGCCTGCTCGACCTGCCCGAGCTCGGCGACACGCGCCCTTCCGAGCGAATGGACTACATGCTTTCACTGCTCGGCGAGCACTCTCCGGCATTCCTGTTCCGGGAGCTGTTCCTCCGTCAGCTGCCTAACCCGGTACGCCTCGCCCTGGCAAGCACGACGATCACAGATCCCCGGGCCCTTGCCAGAGAAGCCGACAAGATCTCCGCCGCAGGTCAGCGCATCGCAGCGGCGACATGGGACCCACCGCCGTCCGACGCAACACCCATGGCGCCCGAGCACCCGGCACGGTCGACGACCGAACTGCCGACGCAATTGGCGGCCGCTACACCGAGCCGACCACCTCCAGCACGACGACCGGGGCCTCCACCTGACCAAGCGTGGTGTTACTATCATGCCAGGTTCGGACAGAAGGCCCGGACATGCCGACCCCCGTGCACCTTCGGCAGGCCGGGAAACGGCCGGGCCGGCGTTCATTACCAGCCATGAGCGCCGGCCACACGGGCAACTTACTGTTCATCACGGATAAAGCGTCCGGACGGCGCTTCCTGTGCGACACCGGCGCCCAACTGAGCGTCATACCCGCCTCTGACCAGGACAGGCAGTCCGCGGTTTGCGGCCCCTCCTTGGTTGCGGCCAACGGATCGACCATCCGCACCTTCGGCCCGCGCAACGTCACCCTCTGCTTCGGCGGCCAACGCTTTGCTTGGACGTTTGTAACCGCAAACGTGCCCATGGCTCTGCTAGGCGCCGACTTCCTCTGCGCACACGGACTGCTGGTGGACGTCCAACGGCGTCGTTTAATCAACGCCGAAACCTTCAGCTCCCTGGTATGCACATTGAGCAGCTCCGCGCCGACCGAGCTGGCATGCGCCGTCCCGGCGGCGAACGAGTTTGCTCGCCTGCTCACGGAGTTCCCGGCCCTCACGCGGCCGACGTTTTCGGCCGTCGCAGTACGGCATGGGATCGAGCACCACATACCAACCACGGGCCCGCCGGTCTACGCCAGGGCCCGCCACCTCGACCCAGCCAAGCTTGCCGTGGCGAAGGCCGAATTCGACGCGTTGGAGCACCTCGGCATCGTGCGGCGCTCCGATAGCGCGTGGGCCTCGCCACTGCACATCGTGCCAAAGCCGGGGGGTGGATGGCGCCCGTGTGGCGACTACCGCCGTCTCAATGACGCTACCACCCCCGACAGGTACCCGATCCCGCATATCCAAGACTTCTCCGCCCGTCTGGCGGGACGGGTCATTTTTTCGAAAATTGATCTCATACGGGGATATCACCAGGTACCTGTCAGGGCGGCCGACGTCCCTAAAACGGCAGTCATCACGCCGTTCGGCTTATTCGAATTCTTGCGGATGCCGTTTGGTCTCAAGAACGCGGCTCAGGCGTTCCAGCGCTTGATGGACGGCGTGCTGCGTGACCTGCCGTTCCTTTTCGTTTACCTGGACGACATCCTCGTCGCCAGCACGTCCCGGGCCGAGCACCTCCTCCACCTCCGAACACTGTTCGGGCGCCTCAGCGAGCACGGCCTCATCGTCAACCCGGCCAAATGCCACTTCGGCACGACGGCCGTTGATTTTTTTGGGCCACCACATCACCAAGAACGGGGCCGTGCCGCTGCCAACCAAGGTCGAGGCCATCACCACGTTCCCGCGTCCCCGCACCATAAAGGCCCTGCAGGAGTTCCTGGGAATGGTGAATTTTTATCACCGCTTCGTGCCCTGCGCTGCTCAACTCATGCGGCCCCTCTACGAAGCCCTCCGGGGCAAGCCGGCCAAGCACGACATCGCCTGGTCCGCAGCAATGGATGCGGCCTTCCAAAGCTCAAAGCGGGCCCTCGCCGACGCAACACTGCTCGCTCACCCGGTGCTCAACGCTCCCATCGCCCTCACCACGGATGCCTCCGACTACGCGGTGGGCGCCATACATGAGCAATGGGTGAACGGGGTTTGGCAGCCACTCGCTTTTTTCAGCCGGCAGCTCCGGCCGAACGAGCTCAAATACAGCACGTTTGACCGGGAGCTCCTCGGTCTACACCTGGCCGTCCGCCATTTCCGCCACCTCCTGGAGGGCCGACCTTTCACGGCGTTCGTCGACCACAAGCCGTTGGTTTACGCCATGGCCAAGGTCACGGAGCCGTGGTCGGCCCGCCAACAGCGCCACCTCTCCGCCGTGTCGGAGTTTACCACGGACATCCGGCACGTCGCCGGCAAAAACAACGCCGTGGCCGACTGTCTTTCCCGGGCCAGCGCGAACGCGGTCCACCTGGGCGTGGACTTTGCGCTTATGGCGGCGGACCAAACCACCGACACCACGGTGCAAGCCCTCCGGGCGGCGGACACGGGCCTCCGCCTGGCCGACATCCCCTTCGCGGTCACTGTCCTGCTCTGCAACGTCTCCCAAGGCCAGCCTCGCCCCATCGTGCCCGTCACCTGGCAACGCCGCATCTTCGCCTCCCTCCACGGCCTTTCCCACCCGGGCCGGAAAGCTTCCCAGAAGCTGGTGTCGGCGCGATTCGTCTGGCACGGCCTTCGTCGGGACGTCCGCGATTGGACCAGCACCTGCACGGCCTGCCAACGGGCCAAGGTCCACCGACACACCCAGGCCCCGCTGGCACCTTTCACCGTGCCCGAACGACGTTTCGACCACGTCAACGTGGATCTGGTGGGCCCCCTCCCCCCGTCACGGGGGTTCACACACCTGCTCACCATGGTGGACAGGACCACCAGGTGGCCGGAGGCCGTTCCCCTCGTCTCCACCACCACCGCCGACGTGGCGCAGGCTTTCATCGCCACCTGGGTCGCCCGCTTCGGCACACCGGCGGACATCTCGTCAGACCGCGGACCACAGTTCACCTCCGAGCTGTGGGGCGCGGTCGCCCGCAACCTGGGGGTCAAGCTCCACCGTACTACGGCCTACCACCCCCAAGCAAACGGGTTGTGCGAGCGATTCCACCACTCCATGAAGGCCGCGCTCATGGCCGGCCTTCAAGACGGCGGTTGGGCCGACCGGCTGCCGTGGGTCCTTTTGGGCCTCCGCGCGGCCCCCAAGGAGGACCTCCAGGCATCCACCACCGAGCTGGTCTATGGCCAGGCGCTACGCGTCCCGGGCGAATTCGTGCCCGACGCTACCAGTCCCTGGTCCGCAGCTCACCAGCGCTCGGACCTCCAGGAGGCCGCCCGACGGTTTGCCCCCGTGCCAACATCCCACCACGGTGACCCCCAGTCCTACGTCCCCCCAGCACTTCGCACAGCGGAGTATGTTTTTGTGCGTCACGACGCACATCAGGGGCCACTCCGGCCGCCGTACGACGGGCCCTTCCGGGTGCTGCGACGGGACGACAAGGTCGTTCGTCATCGACATCGGCGGCAGGTCGGACCGGATTGCGGTGGACCGCCTCAAGCCGGCGCACGTGGACGTCGACCACCCACCACGGGTGGCCCTTCCGCCGCGGCGAGGCCGCCCCCCGTCCACGGTGCCCCCCACTCGACCGCCCACCACCACACTCAAACTACTCACCTCTCACTCACTACTCACTCACACACTCAAACTACTCACTCAAAATACTCAAACATGACCAACTCAAACGGACCCCCTCCCACGACCCGCCAGGGGTCGCTTCGGCCGGGTCATCAGGACCCCCCTCAAATTGACCCTGCCGGTGCAAGTCGATTCTGGGGGGACGTGTGTAGCGGCTACCGCTGGGTTTTCACAATCACCTTGCACCTATCAAGGACGCGGAGCGATCACCATGCCGGGCTCGTCCAGGACGCCCAGGCAGGCCCGCGCTCAACTTGCCAGGCCTCGTTCGGGACGCCCGGGCATGCCCAGGCATGCCCGGGCAGGCTCGCCCTCAACTTGCCAGGCCGCAGCCAGGACGCTGGGCCACGCCCCCTCTCGCCTTTCCTGGGCAAACGCTCCGGGATAATATGTATATATATTGCTGCCCGATAAACGGGCTTTTCAGAGTGCCTGAGTGTTTGGTTTGATTAAAGCAACTCGGATGAATTCCAGCTTTTTGTCGCGTCCATTCTTCCGATCGACGTGGGAGCCCCAGCTCCTTCAACGCCACATTGTGTCATACATCACCCCATCCCTGTGCTAGCCAGATCACAAAAATGTCAGTGTCACCCTATCGCTCCGGAATGATCGTGAAACAAACCCCCCTATGTATGTCCTTGGTCATCCAATGAAAGAGATTCTCTCTTGAACTTCTAGGCCTCATCATCAGGCATGACCTTTCATGGGCCGACCACCTAGCAAAGCTGACCTCTAAAGCCAAGCCCAGACTGGGCATCCTTCGTCGATCCAAGTCTTTCCTTGGAAAACCATAGCTATACTCAGTCTACAAGGCCTTTGTCCATAGATAGATCAGTGGAATACATCCTGATCTCCCCTATTGGCTCCAGAATCACATATGTCTCTCCTGAATGATGTGGAAGTGAAAAATCAAAGTTATTGGAATCTCCCGTGATGAGGCCCGAATGCCGAGGCCCGAGTCTCTATTGTCTACCATCTATGCTCCAACATTGCTCCCTATGCTCTCTGTCTTCTTCACCTCCCTAGCAACTCCAGGAAGCATGTGTTCTCCTAGTACCCCTCTCCGAAATAAGCTTCCAAAATCCAGGCGGACTGCACACTTCAACTCTCTTATTCCTCGCTTAGCTAGGTCATGCAGTTGTTCTGTGTCACTCTTCCCCCCAGGGCTTCAATCCAGCACACCACCATCTCTTGTCATCCCCAATTCTGACCCATGATGTTTATTACCACCATTAAACTTTGCTAACCCAACCATCTTACTTGTTAACCATCGTACCATCTGACACAAGGGTGTTTCCTCCTATCCTTCCTTTCCTCTTTTCCTGTGCATTCATTCCCTTGATGTCACTCCCGCTGTCAGTTTACCTTGCTCTTCCATGAGCCTTGCTCCTGTAAAGGAACAAGTTCAAAAAGTTTTAATTAAAACAAAAGCCGCGTCGATGTTACTTACACAATGCCTAGATGCAGCTGTGCCTATAAGTATAACGTCGATGTTATAAGCACAGGACATTCCTATTGATTCGATTACTTGATGTTATTTTTGTGCAAAGTGAAAATATATCTCGGCAATTTCCCGTGTGTGGCGACGAATTTTTAATATATCTCGGCAATTTCCCGTGTGTGGCGACGAATTTTTAATATATCTCGGCATTTTCCCGTCTGTTATTTCAGGCGGTGTATGACTGACCATGCCGCGATTTAAAAAAAAATATATCTCGGCAATTTCCCGTGTGTGGCGACACGTGAACGAAGCTATGTTCCTCTCTCCACATTATTGTGACGACGTATAAATTAAATATTTCATCCTGACGATTGTCATCAAATGGACGAATTTTTAATATATCTCGGCATTTTCCCGTCTGTTATTTCAGGCGGTGTATGACTAACCATGCCGTGATTGTAAAAAAATATATCTCGGCAATTTCTCGTGTGTAGCGACACGTGAACGAAGCTATGCTCCTCTCTCCACATTATTGTGTCGACGTATAAATTAAATATTTCATCGTGACGATTGTCATCAAATGGACGAATTTTTAATATATCTCGGCATTTTCCCGTCTGTTATTTCAGGCGGTGTATGACTAACAATGCCGCGATTTAAAAAAATATATATATCTCGGCAATTTCCCGTATGTGGCGACACGTGAACGAAGCTATGCTGCTCTCTCCACATTATTGTGACGACGTATAAATTAAATATTTCATCGTGACGATTGTCATCAAATGGACGAATTTTTTATATATCTCGGCATTTTCCCGTCTGTTATTTCGGGCGGTGTATGACTGAGCATGCCACGATTTAAACAAAATATATATATCTCGGCATTTTCCCGTCTCTTATTTCGAGCGGTGTATGACTGAGCATCCGTGATTAAAAAAAACAAAAAACTCAATGGACTTGAAGTTACAGGCCTTTGAGAATTCATTTCGTTCTATAAAGGGCAACTTTCATCGGATTTTCTTCCCGTTTTTTTTCAACCGAGTCTAAAACTATGTTAGCGACTGTGAAAAATGAAATGATATATCGAATTTGATTTGAAAGAAAACTGTGTGAGAGAGGAAGACACAACGGGCCTACAAAACAGGCCTTAAAGCTATGCGAGTTAATAAAATGGTGGATATTTGTTTATATGAAGCCTCTCCCAAAATGGGTGGAGCTTTGAGGTTTTGTCTTCTCTGCAAGAACAAGAAGAAGTAGAAGAAGAGGAAGAAGAAGCAGAGGTAACAACAACAGCAGAGGGCACTCTATGAGCAGCGTCTGCGACGCGGCTAAAAACAAAGCAAAAGGCTTCTGTCTGTCGCTCTGACAACTTGGGAAACGTATTCCTCTGTGGCCCACTGATGTTTGTCCCACTGTCAGTTCTATCAAGGGATTGTGCAGTTATTGAAGATGTTCATGGGTAGTCGCAGGAAATTCAATAAGATGCTCAACTCTGAAGGAATCAAGTGAGTTGCTCGTCCAGGCAAATGCAAATGGCGGTTCCACAGTCAAGAAGACCGAGCGACAAAGGAATGAAGGTGAGCTATCTCCTTGGACTTTTGTGAGTTAACAGGAAATGTATGCCAACATCTTATTGATGCCAATAAGGATTTGGGTAGGGCGAACAGGTATTTATAAAGAGTTGTGAGGGTTAGGGTGAGGGTGAGGGTGAGGGTTAGGGTTAGGGTGAGGGTGAGGGTTAGGGTTAGGGTTAGGGTTAAGAAACACTGTGAATGAGCCATTGTAAAGCTTAATGTGACGAGCGCAGGCGTCTTGACGTATGTTCAGTCAAATATTCCAGGGTTTGGAGAAGACTTTTGCTATAATATGGTCCAGTTCAAAGTTCTCACATGAGTGTCTGACAGCTCATCGGTCAAAACCGTGTTTTAAATGCCAAAGCAAATTAAATAACTAAGACTATTCCAAGCAGCTGCAAGTCAGACACTTGGCGATGTCTGGCACGACTCAATTGTCATGGATATAATCCTGTGTTGGAAAGTGAAGATGGCTCAGGACCGTTCCCAAATTAGAGAGGACTGATACGAAATGTTTATTCTGAGTAGGAGCTCAATGATTTCGGTGTTTACGGTATGTGGTGCTGGAAAACATGTCCATGTTCTATTTAGAAATACAGCACATACAAAATACACATTCGACTTTTGGAGCTGTGTTTCGAGTGTGATTAACCTTATTTGTTGTACACCGCACCTTTCCTATGCCATCTCCAGGCATTGCAAATCGTCATTGCCGGGCACCGAAGGGGGCTCGGCAGTGACACACGCTGAAAGGGAGTACTCAGTTTTCACTCTGGTTGTTGTACACCGCACCTTTCCTATGCCATCTCCAGGCATTGCAAATCGTCATTGCTGGGCACCGAAGGGGGCTCGGCAGTGACGCACACTGAAAGGGAGTACTCAGTTTTCACTCTGGTTGTTTGTTTTCTTGTTTTCTTGTTTTCTTTCTTGTTTGTTTGTTTGTCTGGGCGATATCTCAGCCATCCTTTGAGCTAGGAAGCTGAAATTTCGGCACAATAGTGAGCAAGTCCTTTGTCAAAACTGTATTTTTTGTTTTTTGATTAATCAATAAATTGAGGAGTTATTTAATTATTAGCGATTAATTAAGTACATGTTTAATTAATTAAATTTCCTTTCTCTTCTGACCATTAACTCAGGCACCTTTTGAGTTAGGAAGCTGATATTTGGACATACCAATGACCATGTGATTTGGCTGCAAAGGCTATTTTTGATTTATTAATTAATCAATTAATCGATTAATTATTTAATTATTCGATTAATGACAATTTTTTTTTTTTTAAAGTTACAGATTCTGATGAAATGGTGGTGGTTCATGTGTTCTCTGACCAAATTGATTAATAATTTAATTTTTTAATGATTATTATTTATTTATTTTCATTATTAATCATTTATTTATTTTCTTTCTCATTTGGCCAATATCTCAGGCACCTTTTGAGCTCAGAAGCTAATATTTGGACATGAGTGACCAAGTGATGTGGCTATCAAGGATATTTTTGATTTATTAATTAATCAATTAATCGATTAATTATTTAATTATTCGATTAATTTCTAAAAAAAAACATTTAATCGCTTAATTATTTATTGATTAATTATTTATTGATTAATCAATTAATTATTTCATTTTTTATTAATGACTTATTTAATTAAATTTCTAAAAGATACGTCTTCGGATGAAGCACTAGTGCACTATTTAGTGCCTCATCCTCATGCCTCATCTAACTTCGGATGAAGCACTATTTAGTTATGCGATTAGCCAATTGATTAAGAAAATATTTTGTGATAATCTTTTATTGATTTTAATTATACAATGAATTGATCAATTAGCGTACACCTCTCCCTCCCAATGCAGCCTCTATGAGCTGCACTGCGGTATTGCCGGGCGCCCGAGGCGCCCCGGCAATGCCGCGTTGCAGGATATTTAATTATTTGGCAAGGGGGCGGTGTACTTTGAATGTATGTGTACTTGTTTTCTTGCTTTCTTGTTTGTTTTCTTGCTTTCTTGTTTGTTTTCTTGCTTTCTTGTTTGTTTTCTTGCTTTCTTGGTTGTCCGGACGATATCTCAGCCATCCTTTGAGCTCGGAAGCTGAAATTTCGGCAGAATAGTGAGCAAGTCCTTTGTCAAAAACGGTATCTTTTGTTTTTTGATTAATCAATTAATTGAGGAGTTATTTAATTATTAGCGATTAATTAAGTACTTATTTAATTAAACAAATTTCCTTTCTCTTCTGACCATTAACTCAGGTACCTTTTGAGTTAGGAAGCTGATATTTGGACATGCCAATGACCAGGTGATTTGGCTGCAAAGGCTATTTTGGGTTTATTAATTAATCAATTAATCAATTAATCGATTAATTATTTAATTATTCGATTAATTACTGATTTTTTTTTTTTTTTTTTCAGTTACAGATTCTGATGAAATGGTGGTGGTTTATGTGTTCTGTGACCGAATTGATTAATAATTTAATTTTTAATGATTATTATTTTTTTTTTTCATTATTAAGCATTTATTTATTTTCTTTCTCATTTGGCCAATATCTCAGGCACCTTTTGAGCTGGGAAGCTAATATTTGGACATGACAGTGACCAAGTGATGTGGCTATCAAGGATATTTTTGATTTATTGATTAATCATTTAATCGATTAATTATTTAATTATTCGATGAATGACCTAATTAATTAATTTTTTAAGTTACAGATTCGGATGAAATGGTGGTGGTTTATCAAGGATATTTTTGATTTATTGATAAATCATTTAATCGATTAATTATTTATTGATTAATCAATTCATTATTTATTGATTAATCAATTAATTATTTATTTTTTTATTAATGACTTATTTAATTAAATTTCTAAAAGATACATCTTCGGATGAAGCACTAGTGGTTTAGTTATGCTATTAGCCAATTGATTAAGAAAATATTTTGTGATAATCTTTTATTGATTTTAATTATACAATTAATCAATAAATTAGTGTACACCTCTCCCTCCCAATGCAGCCTCTATGAGCTGCACTGCGGTATTGCCGGGCGCTCCGGCAATGCCGGCTGTAGGATATTAAATTATTTGGCATGGGGGCGGTGTACTTTGAATGTATCTTTACTTGTTTTCTTTCTTGTTTGTTTCTTTTTCTCGAAAGTGGATCCTGGGTTATTATACTGATATCACGTCACAGGTGTTGTCTACAAGCTCCGCCTGTGCTGATTGATGGAGTGGGGGAGATGAGGGCAAGGACTGAGACTTGTTTGCCAATGTCTGAACTGGGTTCGAAGCCATGACCGAATCGGTTCGTGATCTGGAAAGGAAGACGAGCAGAAGTGAAGGCTGTCGAGTGTTGACCGGTTGTTTTCTGGTGAACCATCATCATTACGAGCAGAGCGGCGGTGAGAAGGGAAAGGACGACGCCTGTGTGTTGCCTGCAACCTCTGAAGGATGATTTGCAGCTATCTGCGACTCAATTTGCCATCGAAAGTCTCCTTTGGGAACGCAATACCAGTGAATCTGTGAGCAGAATGGGACATTGTACCAATCCGGGTACCTCAGGTGGCTGGAAAGGGAAGGACGTCATGTCTGACATGATCATGGAGCTAACAACTAAGGAACAACTGTCTGAGAGTTAAAGGCTGACTGCTATCCTCTCTTGAGTACATTCTATATTCGGTTTTTTATTCCCTCATGTATTGTACATTATTTATAGGAGCTGACCGGATGGCCTAGAGGTACGCACACTCGTCTCTAAGTTGTCTGTCTAGCCTGAGTTTGAATCCCGACCGAGTTATAAACTGTCATCCCTGTGCAGGGTGATTCATAAAGGTGTGGCTGTTCCTCGGATGGATGTTAAACTTGGCCTACTTTACTGGAAAGGCTTTCCAAAGCATGTGCCTTGGCCTGAGATATCCCAGCGTTACTCAAAGTGTGATAACGAAAGCCGCCGAAAAGGCTGAGGCACGTAGTTTTGGCTCGGATGACTTATAAAGTGTTAGTTTCGGTTCTGTGACTTGGCGAGTCTCTAAAACTGTGAGCGAACAGTGTAGTAGGCCTTACTGTGTGTTAAGAAACAAGCTTAATGATGTCAATTATATCGTCAGTGCTATTGATAGCTGAAAGAGCAGGAGTGTGTATATCATATGAACATGCTTTAGAGATATTCTGAGTGGGGAACATCTATCTTGGTAGGTAATACTCATAGGAGTGAGGTGACAGTCTAGACTCTAGAGTTAGATAATTGTGTTACTAAGCTGGAGGATCATCAAAGGGATTAATTAGCTACTAAGTTGTCAAACACACTGGTTTTGGAGTGTCTAGACAAAAATCTAGATCATCTGACTATAAGAAGAAGAAGAAGAAGAAGAAGAAAACACCCTGCCTGCCTGACAGATTGACACCCTGCGAGGACCAAAAACAACATCTTGCAAAGGACGGATGACCTCGCGTAGGGAGCCAACGGCCATCCAGAAAGGAGAAGGTGTCTCCGAAAAAACACCCATCCGGTTTGGACCGGTTTAAGTCACACCAAAGACTTTAAAAATGGTACGTGCTGCTTGCTTGCTTGAAAAGGATAGAGCATGGACAATCCCCATCGGTTGGCATCCATGGGGAGGAAGACATTTTTCTTGAGGTTCTGTGCTCTGTCCGCTAAATATTCCTGCAGGTCACACAAGATCTGCCTGCAACCCTCTTATGGTTAAACTGCCAAAATCAAGACTCTCTGCTCACCTTCACTCCTTCATTCCTCTTTTCTCCCGCCTCTGGAACAAACTCCCTCACTCTCTTCAATCCCACTCCTCCCTCCAGGTCTTTAAGACAGCTGTTCACCACCATCTCTTATCTTCCCCCATCCAAAACCTTTATCTTTTCTACCCCCGTTAATCCACCCTAAATCCACCTCTTTCAAATTCCGTTTTCTTTCCTGAAATCCCCTGTAGTGTCCATCTTGTTTATCCCATGTAATCCGCCCCAGTCCTCTCCCTTTTCCACAGATCTCCAGATGTCTTTGTTCTCTACTGTTGTTGTACTTCCCTCTCTCTCTCTCTCTCTCTATCCCCCCCCACCCCCCCTCCCTCTTGTTACCTGCTCCCTTTATTATATGTTCGATGTGTTAGCTCTTACACGAGCCTTAACTTAGTATACAAAAAAGAGAGAGAGAGAGGGCTGGGGTGGGGTACACGGGATTAACAAGATGGACACTACAGGGGATTTCAGGAAAGAAAACAGGAAATTTGAAGGTGGTGGTTTTGGGGTGGATTAACGGGGGTAGAAAAGATCTAGGTTTTGGATGGGGGAAGATAAGAGATGGTGGTGAACAGCTGTTTGAAGACCTGGAGGGAGGAGTGGGATTAAAGAGAGTGCAGGAGTTTGTTCCAGAGGTGGGGAAAAAGAGGAATGAAGGAGTGAAGGTGAGATCATACAGAGATTTCTTGCTAGATCATACAGTCTTTGGCAGACATAATATTTAGATACTATTAGGGAACGTGAACATTATCACCTTGAACATTATCACCGACTATTTTGTGTTCTCATCAATAGCGGTGTTACAAACGGAAGTCCAGTTCGTCGAAGGTTTTCGGAACCATGCATTGGCTCCGTCTCCACCCTCATGGGGTTTTTCCACCCTCATTGCCATGCACCAGGCTCATGTATCAAAATTCCCATCACACGGTAATACATCACATTGGCAGCCGCTCAACCTCATCGGGAGACCAAAACAACCGATGATCTCAAGGGCAACTCACCCCCCCCCCCCCCCCACCCATCGCCTGTCTCCTGCACTTTCCGTCCTGCCCGCATATAAAATCGAGACGCGAGAATACAGTGACTCACCCGAGGAATGATCCAGACGCCATGGAGGCTGGAGAGAAAACCCTTCATTGCCAACTGCTCGAGGAGAGCCCATCGAAACTGGAGTGCTACACGGCACTATGGGACGACACAGGTGTGAGCCCAATGCCAGAGATTTGGTGAGTTCCTGCCATTGACATTATAGTGTTACCTGTGATGCCTTTGATAAAGATGACACTTGGTTGATGTAGCATCATGAGAGTCCATGTTGACATTGCAACTGGGAGTCATCCTGATGGGGCATCACATCACGGCACACTCTATTGAACGAACCAGTGGCTCGGCGGGTATGTGCAATTGTAGATAAATACGTTTGTAATGTGGGGACAAAGATGGAGAAGATTCATGATGTCTTTTCCAGTACGGCCTTGCGGGAGTCGGACCAGTCTCGGAGGGAGCACTTCGAACGCCGTGGCTGCTCCGTGCTGCTCACACAACGTTCGCCAGATGGTTTCATGCACCTCGGCCGCCTGGGTGAGCAGCTGAACGAATATGCGATCCCACACCGTCTTGGCATGCCCGTGCCCCTGTTCTCTCCAACGAAGCTTCACCCAGTGCTGAAGAACGGTCGCTCGGACACTCCTCCCGAAATCCAACGGATGCTGCAGTTTGAGACCGCGCTCAGTGGACAGAGCAAGCCAAAAGCAGATCTGGCAACGCTCACCAAAGCATTGCCTCCCTTGTTTGGCTCGCCCAAGGTCAATGTGATGAGGCCCACACTGTACCCGGCGCATGAGGAACACTGGAACAAGTCAAGCTATTGATGGGACACATTTTTTGGACTGAAAAAGCGATGTATAGGTCATGAACCAAAGGTACGTCACCAGAACTGGTTAGAGGACACCTCATAGGTTAGAGGACATCACACCACCACTTCAAACTATGGTGATCTTTGATGGATTTGGGGAAAAAACCCATAGTTTGTAGATCTCTCGGAAATGTTTGGATTTTGTGAGATTTAGGGCATCACCTCTTGTATACTATACGACTGCAGGTGCACAATTTGGAATTTCTGTCTATTTTCTTCCACATTCGTTGCTGATCTTTGGTTGTTCCATGTATTCCTACGGTTCACAGAGTTTCTCTACTGTTATAAAATATAGTTCAGTATTTGCTATGCAATTGATTTTTTTTTTTAAACAGATGATGCGTTTATATACTAAAAAATGTACAGACAGCAACTCAAACCTGTACAGGAAAATCTTGTTGTTCCTCTTCTTTCCTGTGCAGCACATGGCTGCGGTAGCATCCATCATTTGCTGGGAGCCGTTGATGCAATGCCCTGTCCAGGAAATTTAATACGTGCAGAGAAAGACAGCGGCGGGCAAGAAAGTGTGAGACAAGGAAAAAAGTTTTGTTCCTTTCCAGAGGAGACTTTTGCATATGACTGAAATGTATAATTGCATCAGAAGGACTTGGAGTTGAATGAAAACTTTCTGGGTTTTCCTGGAGCGGTCAAAGGAAAAGTTGCTCCTGATATGTTTTCCACCGACAGCAAGATGAAGATGAAGAAATGATGAAGAAAGTTTATTTTTTGATAAAAAGTACAATAATCTGTTTTGCTTATGAATGTATGAAAAAATAAAACATCATCTTATGGTTATGGTTTTCAGCGAGATTGCCTATTTTGTAAGACTGACACTTTATAATTTTATTGTTTTCAGTGGACTAAAGCTCATGGAGGAGCTTTCACATGTATCACATCAAATGCAGGACACGCATGAGCAAAAAGATCAGTGTATGCGTTTTTTTAGAATCAGCAGAACATTTATAGATGATTGACAAATTAACATGGTCGTATATATAGAACAGTTTGTGTTACTTACTTAGGACATGTCGTGTTTTTCAGCACATAAGGGCATAATAAACAAGGTTCCTCCATCTTGTTCGGTCTTTAGTATCCTTCTCTACACACTTCAGTGTAATTCCCATTTCTAACCGAAGTTCATTTTCAGGAATTCCCCTCCATTTATTTATTGGTCTCCCCTCCTCCTTTTCCCCACTGCTATCCAAAACATGGCTTGTTTAGTCGAATGTCCCTCTTGTTTTCTCATTATGTCCTACCAATCGTCGTCTTCGTTATTTTGCCTGTGCCACAATGTCTCTTTCTCCAGCCCTCCTTATTTCCTCATTTCCTACCTTATTTGGCCAGAAAATCTTTACAATCCTTCTCAAACATCTATGGTGGAAGTATCAGTTTGTGTTCCATTTCCTTGCTCGTTCTGTTTAATAGATCACTTTCACTCATAAAAGGTCAATGTCATCCCTCCTTGTTTATCGATAACAGATCCCAGAACGGACTTGCCAACTTCCTCTCTGTCAATCACAAACATCCTTCCATATCAGTACCGTACTATACAACTATTTCATAATAGCCGGCGAAGCCGGTGTTGTGAATGAACTCGTATTATGTTGAAAAGCCAGATTTTGCTGGATCCTTTGAGAATTTCGAAGCTTTGACGCACCAAATCGCTCCATGGAGGCCGCCATCTTACGGATGCGGAAGTATGCATAAACAATTGCGAAAAAGTTCAATAGAGGCCTTGGCTTCACCGGCTCATTGCGACTTTGCAGTCAGGGCATATTATGCTTGTTAATCCGTCTGTCCGTCGTGTGTTACGCTCTTTTCCACCCATTGGTTGGAAAGCTGGCCTGACTACACCCACTCACAATTATCAAGTGAAAATTCATACGGCCACCATGTTGGTGCTATGCGAAGCCAAATATAGCTTTGGAGCTTTCATATTCACAATCATCATGTCTTCCCTTCAAGTTTTCCCAAGTGTAAAACGGCCAAAGTGACTGGGAAAAGGATCATCAAAATATTCGAAAAGTTGGAATGAATAGGTGTCAATGGCTCTGTGAAGGCCGCAGTAACTATCTGTCTCGTGCTTCAGTCCTTATGCTTTAGGCCTCTAATGTCAGACAATAGGTCGGTGCAATTGGAATCAATCCAAACCATATAACTACGATGTATTATGTATGCACATAGGCAGTGGGCATGTTTTTGCTCCAAACCCATGTTGGTTAATATTTTGGGGAAAGATTGAGACAGTAGTCTGATGCCTATACACCACCCAAATAATTATGTGGCATTCTCTTTAGGAAGGGCTTTTCCCACGGAGGATCCGACTTCTGCCTTACCTCCTCCATACCTTGCTATTATTTCTGACGTTTCCCTTAAACAACTCAACTCGGGATCATAAAACCCATGTCATTATAAAGGTCTTTGTCTGAGGAGTTCCGGGAATCTCGCGAGATTGTGAAAGAAAACATCCGTCATTATTTACTTTTAATGATGTGTATATAAATATATTTGCATTAGGAAGAAGATAATTGGTTTCGGGTTGTTTATTAGCACAGCTAATCATGGGCACTTGAGAGTTGCAATTCCCTAGGCTTTCCACATATATCGCAGGATTGTGAGTTGGACATGGGCCAATGATGGGCCATGACATGTTGGAGTAATGATTTTGCTGTTTCAATCGTGGCTTCTGTGAAGTCAGTGATAACGTGATAGGGGAGGGAAAATAGTTAAATATTCCGCTGTTTCGACGAGGTAATGAAAAAATATGTAATGATTGATGTGGGAATACTAAGGGGTTCGGGGAAGACAGAGAGTTGGGGTTGGGAGAGGCAAAGATAAACAATTGGGAGGGGGAGGTTGAGGCTTTGTGGGGGTGGGAGGGAGGTTGAGGCTTTGTGGGGGTGGGAGGGAGGTTGAGGAGTTATGGTAGGAGTGGGGAGGGGGTGGTTAAGTTGTGGTGGAGAGAGGGTTTGAAGGCTTACAGAGGGGAGGAGATTGAAGCTTTAGGGTCAGGAGGGGGAGGTTGAGGACTTGGGGTTTTATGGGGGTAGGGGAGTGGATGACTTGAGGTTTGGGAGGGGGTTGAGGATTTGAAGTTACATTTTACATTGTGCTGCTGTTCTGCAGGTCCCTGCTAGTACATGTATGTTCTGTCAATAAAGAGTAAAAACTAGAAAGCGTCTGCAAAGCCCATACGTGCATCCATTTGTATTCAGATGTCTTATTCTTCCGTATGCATAAAATAAGGAGAACAGTTTAAAAAAATACAAAATAAAAATTGACGATTTTATGCAACCTTGACATTTGACCTTTTGGTCTAAAAACAAATCAACTCCTACCTCTATCCCGATCGAGTATTCTCCACCCCGATCGAGTATTCTCCACCCCGATCGAGTATTCTCTACCCCGATCGAGTATTCTCCACCCCGATCGAGTATTCTCCACCCGGATCGAGTATTCTCCACCCCGATCGAGTATTCTCCACCCGGATCGAGTATTCTCCACCCCGATCGAGTATTCTCCACCCCGATCGAGTATTCTCCACCCCGATCGAGTATTCTCCACCCCGATCGAGTATTCTCCACCCCGATCGAGTATTCTCCACCCCGATCGAGTATTCTCCACCCCGATCGAGTATTCTCCACCCCGATCGAGTATTCTCCACCCCGATCGAGTATTCTCCACCCCGATCGAGTATTCTCCACCCCGATCGAGTATTCTCCACCCCGATCGAGTATTCTCCACCCCGATCGAGTATTATTCACCCCGATCGAGTATTCTTCACCCCGATTGAGCATCCTCCACCCCTCTGTATCGTGTCCTAAGATATATATATATATATATATATATATATATATATATATATATATATATATATATATATATATATACACACACTACTCACAATAAGTTAAGGATATTGGCAGGTTCTTTGGTGTTAGTCAGGTTCACTATGTTTTTTCGTTCAAAATCATGGTAGATTAGCAAACCTATACATTTTTGGAAACGTTATTACATGGAAAATCTGAAAATCAATGTTTACATTTGCCGATTCGACCAATTCGACCAATCGACCAATTACATTCGACCAATTCGACCAATTCGACCATTCGACAATTCGATTCGATTCGATTCATCGAATTCGATTCGATCGACCATTCGACCAATTCGATTTGCCAATCAATTTGACCGACCTTGTGTGGAACGGACTGTGAAAACGATGCGGACTATATTGTCGGATACGACACACAGAACAGTGATGACGAACTCTAAATGGCATATTCTGTAATCGTGTATGTTTGATGCCATTGACTGCCTGTGTATGTTTAGTCATTGACTGCCTGTGTAGATGTGAAGTTATACTGACTGCATGTGTATGTATGATTTTGCTGACTGCCTGTGTATGTTTGGTGATATGAATTATTGTGACACATTTTGATGTTATTAACTGCCTGTACAAAATGATAACATGTATTTGATTATGCAACTTATCGCGAATATAAAGACAGTATTTTGCAATTCAAAACCTTTGATTCGTGTCTTACCATTCCCCATAGCACTAATTTGATACTTTCATTGGATTCCTTGTCCCTGAAAATATAGGTTTAGTATATTTTAAAACGTTTTTAGGGTAATTAGAGGCAGAAATAGAACAAAATATCTATTTTACAGTGGCCATTTTGAAAATCCAAAATGGCCGCCATGCAGGTATCTCTCCAAAATAATGTAAACATTGATTTTTAGTTTCCTTATGCTATAACCTTTCCAAAAATGTATAGGTTTGCTAATCTACCATGATTTTGAACGAAATATAATTTATTGACATAGTGAACCTGACTATGTGGTTGATTTTGTGTATTAATTATGTTGAAAAAGGTTGTTGGTCCTAATTCTATGGTTATTAATGAGTGTGAAAAACACAGCATTCTTGATTTCAATACCTTAACCCTAACCCCTATAAAAAAAAAAAGAGACTCACTCCCACAATATCCCTAAGTTATTGTGAGTAGTGTATGTAATATGTGTCTATATATATGTCTTATTCTACAGTAATCTCATCTATTAAAGGTTTATGGTTTACATAAATGTACATAAACCATACATAGGTCCAAACACACGGGTTATCTGCGATTTTAACCAGCGTTTCATGCATCATGAGCCTGGGGTTCACATGGTAACTCGAAGTCGAACAGGCACAGGTTAATTCCTGATTTTGCATGGATTTAAAAACCCGTGAGTGAGCCTCACGGAGCAGCCGCATGCACGAGCTGCGCCAAAACAAATGAGATCACGTGGTAGTCACGTGTCTATTTTAGGGTTCCAGGCAGACCCAACGGGGCAAGTTACGTTCGTCCTCTCTAGTTTGGAGCACGAAGCTGCGAGAAACATTTGGGTCGAGGGCGCAGCCGTGTCGCTGATGCAACAACGCCCACTGTGGGTTTGGGCACAATTTGGAATTTGCTCTGGATGCCGGCGATAGCTCGCCTACTCCTCGCGAAGAACACTGTGGGGATTTTAACATCCACGAACTTATACTGGCAGACATGACACCGACTGATGCCTCAACTAATTTGCACGTTACACACGTTGATGAATGTGACACCAGGATGGCAGTTTGTAGCAAACTCAGAGCTTCATACCACTAGATATCCGGCTCATTTCGCGGAATAATAACAGCAAGGGACAGGGAATTTGGACAACATGCGGATGTGCCAATTGTCCCTCGAGAAATGCAATCATGGACACGTGATGCCCGTGGATTGGCACGTGATATGATAGCTTGGGTTTTAATCCTGGTGCATGAGTCGTACAGCAGTAGTAATACTACCCCGTAGTTGTGTCCAATTGCTATTTTCATTCAACGGCTGCATGTGCAACTTGTTGTAAATACAGTGGTGACGACGGAGCCATTCGGCCGGTGTTTTTCAACCTTTTTAACCACCGACGCTGCAGTTGTGGCGTTTGATAATGACGTCACAATTAAAAATGCACTCATTTCCCATCCGAATACAAAAGTTTCACTTTTATAAATCGAAAGTGGGATTATTTTACACGAACCAGCTATGCACGTTGGACTTGTGATGTCAGTAATATCCAAACAATAAGAGTGAAATATGTACAAGTGAAAGTTTATAAATAGATGTAATGGGGAATCTGAGCTTGTTTTTTAAACGGCGCGAAACATACACCGCACCCACATACAAAGGCTCCCGGATCCCGGCTCCCTGCTCCTGGCTCCCGGATCTCGGCTCCCTGCTCCCGGCTCCCGGCTCCCGGCTCCCTGCTCCCGGATCCCGGCTCCCGGATCCCGGCTCCCTGCTCCCGGATCCCGGCTCCCTGCTCCCGGATCCCGGCTCCCTGCTCCCGGCTCTCGGCTCCCGGATCCCGGCTCCCGGCTGTCCTTCAACTCATTCACTCGGCGCTAACAGGTCAGTTCTGTGGTTGTGTTCACGTTCCTCTCAACACCTCGGGACAGCACTTGGATTATTGAGCTGGCAGTCGCAGGGCTCGGCTGTAATTCTTCGACGTTGAATCTTGTATTTATTTATTATGTATGCAAAGTCAAGGCTCGTGGAAGAGCGGGTACATAGAACGGATCAAGACAACCGAAAACAGAGGAAAGAGGGGTGGGGATACATAACGGGAAAAGAATGAGTGGTGAGGAAGGAAGCACGTGGTGATGGTGGACAACATGGATACAGAAGCAAACTCTCAGGAAGAAAAAACTGCAAATTTGGAAGGAGGGTTTGGGAATGGGGGGTGAAGGTGGAAGGGGGTGGGGTTAACGAGAATATAAAATATCAAGGTTTTGGATTGGGGATGATGTGAGATGGTGGTGAACAGCTGCCTTGAAGACCTGGACCGAAGAATGAGATAGAAGAGGATGTGGATGTTCGTTTCAGAGCTGGGGAAAAGAGGAATAAATGATTGGAGGTGAGCAGTTATCCTGGATTTATAGTCAGGGGGTCACATGCATATTTTGGCCTGACCTGGAAAGTGGTTCCAAAGTTTTTTTCTCAGTGTTTTCATGTTATGTAGGTATTGTACTCTATGAAGCTGCATGATGGCATTCTCCCATCATTGAGCATTTTCATATAACAGGCTTCATACAATTGCGGCTGTCGGGATGCAAAACACTGGCTTTAGAGGGGTGGGGAAAACGGAAACACCCTTATATCTTTACAAGCATTCAAGCTAGGGGCTTGATTTTTTACATATGGGTGTATCTTGACCATACCTATTCGTGGGTCAAAGTCATAGGTCAAGGTCAAAGGTCAAATATCTGGGTCAAACGTGTACAACACAGCATTGTATATGCACTGATTTATTTCTCATTATACTGAACCTGTATCCATTGTTATAACGTCTAATGTGTTGTTATAAGGTCTCATGAGCTCAATACTGAATGAAGAAATGCTAGACTACAGAATATTTATTGAGTTCTTTATGATTTTATGTTCAAAGATTACATCAAATCTGGTTACGTAAATGATCTGTATATGGTGTACCTATTCATCGGTTACTAAACCACCAAAATTGTACATATTCTGTATTTGGTTTTAAAATCTTTCTTATATCACAAACATCATCAATCATCAGTGTTATTGTAATCATCACCATCTTCCCCTTCATCACTTGTTTCATCATCACTATCAGGTGATATAGTATTCACTCTGTTGTGACGTACTGATGCTGCGTCCTGTTGCTGACAGGCACAGAAGACTGAGCAAGTCGTACCTGCTTTGTCGCATCCACATCGAATACTTCACATGCTGTGTCACTGGAGCAGCCACAACTGATGATCTTTTGGATGTACTCGGGGACAAGTGGACCTCCTGCAGGAACTGTAGTTGGGCAGAGCATATCCCCATCTTTGTTCCATCCATACTCTAACGGGTCTAACTTCTGAGGCTCAGACCTCAAGGCATTCTTCCACAAGAAAGTTTGTAGGTGTGCTCTTTTCAGATTTTCCTGGAAAGCAGCATCAGTTGGTGGGAGTGAACATAGTTTTGGCATTGTGCTGCTCCCCTTGCCTATTCTGGTCTTCCATACCTTT
The DNA here is from genome assembly GCF_964187855.1 of Myxine glutinosa. NCBI lineage: Eukaryota > Metazoa > Chordata > Myxini > Myxiniformes > Myxinidae > Myxine > Myxine glutinosa. Next base: position 58,673,511 of record NC_136267.1, read on the forward strand.
GCTCTAACCTCACAGAGAGTATGGCAGTTTTTCTGACCATAATAGCCCTGGTGTTGGGCTAGCAGCTAGGGTGCCGGCTTAGGATCCTAGGATCCTGGGTTCGAATCCCGGTCGATCGCTGAATTAACGCCAGGGGGGTTGACTCAGCCTGTTCATCCTTCCGAGGTCGGCAAATTGAGTACCAGTTCACTGGTAATTCCCTGCTTGTCGTTAAAAGGTGGCAAAAAGGGTTGGCGTCAGGAAGGGCATCCGGCCGTAAAACATTGCTTCAAAAAGGGGACCAAAAAAACAACAACAACCACGGTTCCCGAAAAAGGCCAACCCCCGCTTTGCGGGGAAAAATGGCCTCTAAAGGTGGTTATTATTTATATATAAGTAGCAACAGCGAATTGAGTTGTCTGCTTTACTACTTCAGGCCAGGGGGCCTCAATTTCTCCAAGAAGACTCAGTGAGTGTTGTTTTATAGTGTTCAGCATCTTCTTCTTCCTGATGCCAAAGCATCCTGCTACAGTATCACATCCAGATAAGGAGTGTCCTGCAAGCAGGTTTGGAATGAGGTCTGCATATTGGGCAGCGGTTGCGTCTGTGACACTTCTTCCATGTATAGGAGATTGCATTATAATTGGGATACCAAGATTCTGCTCCAGATAGTGGTGCAACAGAGGGGCCCACACATCTGTATCATCAGCCACCACAGCTACACCGGATTCCCCCTCTGAAGCTGCCATAAATTCCTGCTGCACTATAATATTGTCAGCTTCCTCATGACTGGTATACAGATCTCGTCTTTCTATGACAATGCCCTTGCTAATCTCGATAGTTACCTCCTGTCCTGTTATCAAAAGTGTGTGCTCCTGTGTATGGTTCTGAACAAAGTCTTCATCTCTTTGCAAGTCCCTCGCATATCAGTTTGATGAGTTGCTTCTTATTGCCTGTAACAGTCAATACTGCTTTCTGTGCGGGGATTGGTGTTGAGGGTGTCAACTGATACACCCTGCCAGTACCACTGGCTAATCGTGTTGAATCTTTGGTGCTGAATTCATTGTATCTATCAAAGACTAGATAGACATCACATTTGGAGAGCTTCTCTGCTATTTTGTGCTTGAAGGCATCAATGTAAGTCTGCACATTTCCAACAGCAGGCCAACCAGGTATCCAGAGAAGGGCACACCCATCCATGACAGTGACTTCTATTTCTTCATGGGCTACTCTTGATGACACCTCAATTTGATTATCTCTTTTCAAGATGGATTTAGATGTGGATATCCGCAAATCACCAGAGTCTGCAAAGAGAGCCTTGGCAGTGGAGCCAATTAATGGGACATCAGATGGTCAATGTCTATATCCCTATTTATGATATAAGAAAGATTTTAAAACCAAATACAGAATATGTACAATTTTGGTGGTTTAGTTTTGGTGGTTTTGGTGGTTTTGGTGGTTTTGCACTTGTATTAGTGTAGAAAAACCACTTTTCGCACTTGTGTTAGTGTTGAAAAACCACTTTTCGCACTTGTGTTAGTGTTGAAAAACCACTTTTTGCACTTGTGTTAGTGTTGAAAAACCACTTTTTGCACTTGTGTTAGTGTTGAAAAACCACAATTCGCACTTGTGTTAGTGTTGAAAAACCACTTTTCGCACTTGTGTTGGTGCAGGAAACCACTTTTGCACTTGTATTAGTGTGGAAAAACCACTTTTCGCACTTGTGTTAGTGTTGAAAAACCACTTTTCGCACTTGTGTTAGTGTTGAAAAACCACTTTTCGCACTTGTGTTGGTGCAGGAAACCACTTTTGCACTTGTATTAGTGTAGAAAAAACACTTTTTGCACTTGTAATAGTGTTGAAAAACCACTTTTCGCACTTGTGTTAGTGTTGAAAAACCACTTTTCGCACTTGTGTTGGTGCAGGAAACCACTTTTGCACTTGTATTAGTGTGGAAAAAACACTTTTTGCACTTGTGATAGTGTTGAAAAACCACTTTTCACACTTGTGTTAGTGTTGAAAAACCACTTTTCGCACTTGTGTTAGTGTTGAAAAACCACTTTTTGCACTTGTGTTAGTGTTGAAAAACCACTTTTTGCACTTGTGTTAGTGTTGAAAAACCACAATTCGCACTTGTGTTAGTGTTGAAAAACCACTTTTCGCACTTGTGTTAGTGTTGAAAAACCACTTTTCGCACTTGTGTTGGTGCAGGAAACCACTTTTGCACTTGTATTAGTGTGGAAAAAACACTTTTTGCACTTGTGATAGTGTTGAAAAACCACTTTTTGCACTTGTGTTGGTGCAGGAAACCACTTTTGCACTTGTATTAGTGTGGAAAAAACACTTTTTGCACTTGTGATAGTGTTGAAAAAACACTTTTCTCACTTGTGTTAGTGTTGAAAAACCACTTTTCGCACTTGTGTTAGTGTTGAAAAACCACTTTTCGCACTTGTGTTAGTGTTGAAAAACCACTTTTCGCACTTGTGTTAGTGTTGAAAAACCACTTTTCGCACTTGTGTTGGTGCAGGAAACCACTTTTGCACTTGTATTAGTGTGGAAAAAACACTTTTTGCACATGTGATAATGTTGAAAAACCACTTTTCACACTTGTGTTAGTGTTGAAAAACCACTTTTCGCACTTGTGTTAGTGTTGAAAAACCACTTTTCGCACTTGTGTTGGTGCAGGAAACCACTTTTGCACTTGTATTAGTGTGGGAAAAACACTTTTTGCACTTGTCATAGTGTTGAAAAAACACTTTTCTCACTTGTGTTAGTGTTGAAAAACGACTTTTCGCACGTGTGTTAGTGTTGAAAAACCACTTTTCGCACTTGTGTTAGTGTTGAAAAACCACTTTTTGCACTTGTGTTAGTGTTGAAAAACCAATTTTCGCACTTGTGTTGGTGCAGGAAACCACTTTTGCACTTGTATTAGTGTGGAAAAACCACTTTTCGCACTTGTTAGTGTTGAAAAACCACTTTTCGCACTTGTGTTAGTGTTGAAAAACCACTTTTCGCACTTGTGTTGGTGCAGGAAACCACTTTTGCACTTGTATTAGTGTGGAAAAAACACTTTTCGCACTTGTGTTAGTGTTGAAAAACCACTTTTCGCACTTGTGTTAGTGTTGAAAAACCACTTTTCGCACTTGTGTTAGTGTTGAAAAACCACTTTTCGCACTTGTGTTGGTGCAGGAAACCACTTTTGCACTTGTATTAGTGTGGAAAAAACACTTTTGCACTTGTATTAGTGTGGAAAAACCACTTTTCACACTTGTGTTAGTGTTGAAAAACCACTTTTTGCACTTGTGTTAGTGTTGAAAAACCACTTTTCGCACTTGTGTTGGTGCAGGAAACCACTTTTGCACTTGTATTAGTGTGGAAAAAACACTTTTTGCACTTGTGATAGTGTTGAAAAACCACTTTTCGCACTTGTGTTAGTGTTGAAAAACCACTTTTCGCACTTGTGTTGGTGCAGGAAACCACTTTTGCACTTGTATTAGTGTGGAAAACCACTTTTCGCACTGGTGTTAGTGTTGAAAAACCACTTTTCGCACTTGTGTTAGTGTTGAAAAAGCACTTTTCGCACTTTTGTTGGTGCAGGAAACCACTTTTGCACTTGTATTAGTGTGGACAAAACACTTTTTGCACTTGTGATAGTGTTGAAAAACCACTTTTCGCACTTGTGTTAGTGTTGAAAAACCACTTTTCGCACTTGTGTTGGTGCAGGAAACCACTTTTGCACTTGTATTAGTGTGGAAAAACCACTTTTCGCACTTGTGTTAGTGTTGAAAAACCACTTTTCGCACTTGTGTTAGTGTTGAAAAACCACTTCTCGCACTTGTGTTGGTGCAGGAAACTACTTTTGCACTTGTATTAGTGTGGAAAAAACACTTTTTGCACTTGTGATAGTGTTGAAAAACCACTTTTCGCACTTGTGTTAGTGTTGAAAAACCACTTTTCGCACTTGTGTTAGTGTTGAAAAACCACTTTTCGCACTTGTGTTGGTGCAGGAAACCACTTTTCCACTTGTATTAGTGTGGAAAAAACACTTTTTGCACTTGTGATAGTGTTGAAAAACCACTTTTCGCACTTGTGTTAGTGTTGAAAAACCACTTTTCGCACTTGTGTTAGTGTTGAAAAACCACTTTTCGCACTTGTGTTGGTGCAGGAAACCACTTTTGCACTTGTATTAGTGTGGGAAAAACACTTTTTGCACTTGTCATCGTGTTGAAAAAACACTTTTCTCACTTGTGTTAGTGTTGAAAAACCACTTTTCACACTTGTGTTAGTGTTGAAAAACCACTTTTCGCACTTGTGTTAGTGTTGAAAAACCACTTTTCGCACTTGTGTTAGTGTTGAAAAACCACTTTTCGCACTTGTGTTGGTGCAGGAAACCACTTTTGCACTTGTATTAGTGTGGAAAAACCACTTTTCGCACTTGTGTTAGTGTTGAAAAACCACTTTTCGCACTTGTGTTAGTGTTGAAAAACCACTTTTCGCACTTGTGTTGGTGCAGGAAACCACTTTTGCACTTGTATTAGTGTGGAAAAAACACTTTTCGCACTTGTGTTAGTGTTGAAAAACCACTTTTCACACTTGTGTTAGTGTTGAAAAACCACTTTTCGCACTTGTGTTAGTGTTGAAAAACCACTTTTCGCACTTGTGTTGGTGCAGGAAACCACTTTTGCACTTGTATTAGTGTGGAAAAAACACTTTTGCACTTGTATTAGTGTGGGAAAAAAAACTTTTCATACTTGTGTTAGTGTTGAAAAACCACTTTTGCACTTGTATTAGTGTGGAAAAAACACTTTTTGCACTTGTGATAGTGTTGAAAAACCACTTTTCGCACTTGTGTTAGTGTTGAAAAACCACTTTTCGCACTTGTGTTGGTGCAGGAAACCACTTTTGCACTTGTATTAGTGTGGAAAAACCACTTTTCGCACTTGTGTTAGTGTTGAAAAACCACTTTTCGCACTTGTGTTAGTGTTGAAAAACCACTTTTCGCACTTGTGTTGGTGCAGGAAACCACTTTTGCACTTGTATTAGTGTGGAAAAAACACTTTTCGCACTTGTGTTAGTGTTGAAAAACCACTTTTCGCACTTGTGTTAGTGTTGAAAAACCACTTTTCGCACTTGTGTTAGTGTTGAAAAACCACTTTTCGCACTTGTGTTGGTGCAGGAAACCACTTTTGCACTTGTATTAGTGTGGAAAAAACACTTTTGCACTTGTATTAGTGTGGAAAAACCACTTTTCACACTTGTGTTAGTGTTGAAAAACCACTTTTTGCACTTGTGTTAGTGTTGAAAAACCACTTTTCGCACTTGTGTTGGTGCAGGGAACCACTTTTGCACTTGTATTAGTGTGGAAAAAACACTTTTTGCACTTGTGTTGGTGCAGGAAACCACTTTTGCACTTGTATTAGTGTGGAAAAAACACTTTTTGCACTTGTGATAATGTTGAAAAACCACTTTTCGCACTTGTGTTGGTGCAGGAAACCACTTTTGCACTTGTATTAGTGTGGAAAAACCATTTTTCGCACTTGTGTTAGTGTTGAAAAACCACTTTTCGCACTTGTGTTAGTGTTGAAAAACCACTTTTCGCACTTGTGTTAGTGTTGAAAAACCACTTTTCGCACTTGTGTTGGTGCAGGAAACCACTTTTGCACTTGTATTAGTGTGGAAAAAACCACTTTTCGCACTTGTGTTAGTGTTGAAAAACCACTTTTCGCACTTGTGGTAGTGTTGAAAAACCACTTTTCGCACTTGTGTTGGTGCAGGAAACCACTTTTGCACTTGTATTATTATGGAAAAACCACTTTTCGCACTTGTGTTAGTGTTGAAAAACCACTTTTCGCACTTGTGTTAGTGTTGAAAAACCACTTTTCGCACTTGTGTTGGTGCAGGAAACCACTTTTGCACTTGTATTAGTGTGGAAAAAACACTTTTTGCACTTGTGATAGTGTTGAAAAACCACTTTTTGCACTTGTGTTTGTGTAGAAAAACCACTTTTCGCACTTGTGTTGGTGCAGGAAACCACTTTTGCACTTGTATTAGTGTGGAAAAACCACTTTTCGCACTTGTGTTAGTGTTGAAAAACCACTTTTCGCACTTGTGTTAGTGTTGAAAAACCACTTTTCGCACTTGTGTTGGTGCAGGAAACTACTTTTGCACTTGTATTAGTGTGGAAAAAACACTTTTTGCACTTGTGATAGTGTTGAAAAACCACTTTTCGCACTTGTGTTAGTGTTGAAAAACCACTTTTCGCACTTGTGTTAGTGTTGAAAAACCACTTTTCGCACTTGTGTTGGTGCAGGAAACCACTTTTGCACTTGTATTAGTGTGGAAAAAACACTTTTTGCACTTGCGATAGTGTTGAAAAACCACTTTTCGCACTTGTGTTAGTGTTGAAAAACCACTTTTCGCACTTGTGTTAGTGTTGAAAAACCACTTTTCGCACTTGTGTTGGTGCAGGAAACCACTTTTGCACTTGTATTAGTGTGGAAAAAACCACTTTTTGCACTTGTGTTAATGTTGAAAAACCACTTTTCGCACTTGTGGTAGTGTTGAAAAACCACTTTTCGCACTTGTGTTGGTGCAGGAAACCACTTTTGCACTTGTATTATTATGGAAAAACCACTTTTCGCACTTGTGTTAGTGTTGAAAAACCACTTTTCGCACTTGTGTTAGTGTTGAAAAACCACTTTTCGCACTTGTGTTGGTGCAGGAAACCACTTTTGCACTTGTATTAGTGTGGAAAAAACACTTTTTGCACTTGTGATAGTGTTGAAAAACCACTTTTTGCACTTGTGTTTGTGTTGAAAAACCACTTTTCGCACTTGTGTTGGTGCAGGAAACCACTTTTGCACTTGTATTAGTGTGGAAAAACCACTTTTCGCACTTGTGTTAGTGTTGAAAAACCACTTTTCGCACTTGTGTTGGTGCAGGAAACCACTTTTGCACTTGTATTAGTGTGGAAAAAACACTTTTTGCACTTGTGATAGTGTTGAAAAACCACTTTTCGCACTTGTGTTAGTGTTGAAAAACCACTTTTCGCACTTGTGTTGGTGCAGGAAACCACTTTTGCACTTGTATTAGTGTGGAAAAACCACTTTTCGCACTTGTGTTAGTGTTGAAAAACCACTTTTCGCACTTGTGTTAGTGTTGAAAAACCACTTTTCGCACTTGTGTTGGTGCAGGAAACCACTTTTGCACTTGTATTAGTGTGGAAAAACCACTTTTCGCACTTGTGTTAGTGTTGAAAAACCACTTTTCGCACTTGTGTTAGTGTTGAAAAACCACTTTTCGCACTTGTGTTGGTGCAGGAAACCACTTTTGCACTTGTATTAGTGTGGAAAAAACACTTTTTGCACTTGTGATAGTGTTGAAAAACCACTTTTCGCACTTGTGTTAGTGTTGAAAAACCACTTTTCGCACTTGTGTTGGTGCAGGAAACCACTTTTGCACTTGTATTAGTGTGGAAAAACCACTTTTCGCACTTGTGTTAGTGTTGAAAAACCACTTTTCGCACTTGTGTTAGTGTTGAAAAACCACTTTTCGCACTTGTGTTGGTGCAGGAAACTACTTTTGCACTTGTATTAGTGTGGAAAAAACACTTTTTGCACTTGTGATAGTGTTGAAAAACCACTTTTTGCACTTGTGTTAGTGTTGAAAAACCACTTTTCGCACTTGTGTTAGTGTTGAAAAACCACTTTTCGCACTTGTGTTGGTGCAGGAAACCACTTTTGCACTTGTATTAGTGTGGAAAAAACACTTTTTGCACTTGTGATAGTGTTGAAAAACCACTTTTCGCACTTGTGTTAGTGTTGAAAAACCACTTTTCGCACTTGTGTTAGTGTTGAAAAAACACTTTTCGCACTTGTGTTGGTGCAGGAAACCACTTTTGCACTTGTATTAGTGTGGGAAAAACACTTTTTGCACTTGTCATCGTGTTGAAAAAACACTTTTCTCACTTGTGTTAGTGTTGAAAAACCACTTTTCGCACTTGTGTTAGTGTTGAAAAACCACTTTTCGCACTTGTGTTAGTGTTGAAAAACCACTTTTCGCACTTGTGTTAGTGTTGAAAAACCACTTTTCGCACTTGTGTTAGTGTTGAAAAACCACTTTTCGCACTTGTGTTGGTGCAGGAAACCACTTTTGCACTTGTATTAGTGTGGAAAAACCACTTTTCGCACTTGTGTTAGTGTTGAAAAACCACTTTTCGCACTTGTGTTAGTGTTGAAAAACCACTTTTCGCACTTGCGTTGGTGCAGGAAACCACTTTTGCACTTGTATTAGTGTGGAAAAAACACTTTTCACACTTGTGTTAGTGTTGAAAAACCACTTTTCGCACTTGTGTTAGTGTTGAAAAACCACTTTTCGCGCTTGTGTTAGTGTTGAAAAACCACTTTTCGCACTTGTGTTGGTGCAGGAAACCACTTTTGCACTTGTATTACTGTGCAAAAAACACTTTTGCACTTGTATTAGTGTGGAAAAAAAAACTTTTCACACATGTGTTAGTGTTGAAAAACCACTTTTTGCACTTGTGTTAGTGTTGAAAAACCACTTTTCGCACTTGTGTTGGTGCAGGAAACCACTTTTGCACTTGTATTAGTGTGGAAAAAACACTTTTTGCACTTGTGATAGTGTTGAAAAACCACTTTTCGCACTTGTGTTAGTGTTGAAAAACCACTTTTCGCACTTGTGTTGGTGCAGGAAACCACTTTTTCACTTGTATTAGTGTGGAAAAACCACTTTTCGCACTTGTGTTAGTGTTGAAAAACCACTTTTCGCACTTGTGTTGGTGCAGGAAACCACTTTTGCACTTGTATTAGTGTGGAAAAAACACTTTTTGCACTTGTGATAGTGTTGAAAAACCACTTTTTGCACTTGTGTTAGTGTTGAAAAACCACTTTTCGCACTTGTGTTGGTGCAGGAAACCACTTTTGCACTTGTATTAGTGTGGAAAAACCACTTTTCGCACTTGTGTTAGTGTTGAAAAACCACTTTTCGCACTTGTGTTAGTGTTGAAAAACCACTTTTCGCACTTGTGTTAGTGTGGAAAAAAAACTTTTTGCACTTGTGATAGTGTTGAAAAACCACTTTTCGCACTTGTGTTAGTGTTGAAAAAACACTTTTAGCACTTGTGTTAGTGTTGAAAAACCACTTTTCGCACTTGTGTTGGTGCAGGAAACCACTTTTGCACTTGTATTGGTGTGGAAAAAACACTTTTTGCACTTGTGTTATTGTTGAAAAACCACTTTTCGCACTTGTGTTAGTATTGAAAAACCACTTTTCGCACTTGTGTTGGTGCAGGAAACCACTTTTGCACTTGTATTAGTGTGGAAAAAACACTTTTTGCACTTGTGTTAGTGTTGAAAAACCACTTTTCGCACTTGTGTTAGTGTTGAAAAACCACTTTTCGCACTTGTGTTGGTGCAGGAAACTGCTTTTGCACTTGTATTAGTGTGGAAAAAACACTTTTTGCACTTGTGATAGTGTTGAAAAACCACTTTTCGCACTTGTGTTGGTGCAGGAAACTACTTTTGCACTTGTATTAGTGTGGAAAAAACACTTTTTGCACTTGTGATAGTGTTGAAAAACCACTTTTTGCACTTGTGTTAGTGTTGAAAAACCACTTTTCGCACTTGTGTTAGTGTTGAAAAACCACTTTTCGCACTTGTGTTGGTGCAGGAAACCACTTTTGCACTTGTATTAGTGTGGAAAAAATACTTTTTGCACTTGTGATAGTGTTGAAAAACCACTTTTCGCACTTGTGTTAGTGTTGAAAAACCACTTTTCGCACTTGTGTTAGTGTTGAAAAAACACTTTTCGCACTTGTGTTGGTGCAGGAAACCACTTTTGCACTTGTATTAGTGTGGGAAAAACACTTTTTGCACTTGTCATCGTGTTGAAAAAACACTTTTCTCACTTGTGTTAGTGTTGAAAAACCACTTTTCGCACTTGTGTTAGTGTTGAAAAACCACTTTTCGCACTTGTGTTAGTGTTGAAAAACCACTTTTCGCACTTGTGTTAGTGTTGAAAAACCACTTTTCGCACTTGTGTTAGTGTTGAAAAACCACTTTTCGCACTTGTGTTGGTGCAGGAAACCACTTTTGCACTTGTATTAGTGTGGAAAAACCACTTTTCGCACTTGTGTTAGTGTTGAAAAACCACTTTTCGCACTTGTGTTAGTGTTGAAAAACCACTTTTCGCACTTGCGTTGGTGCAGGAAACCACTTTTGCACTTGTATTAGTGTGGAAAAAACACTTTTCACACTTGTGTTAGTGTTGAAAAACCACTTTTCGCACTTGTGTTAGTGTTGAAAAACCACTTTTCGCGCTTGTGTTAGTGTTGAAAAACCACTTTTCGCACTTGTGTTGGTGCAGGAAACCACTTTTGCACTTGTATTACTGTGCAAAAAACACTTTTGCACTTGTATTAGTGTGGAAAAAAAAACTTTTCACACATGTGTTAGTGTTGAAAAACCACTTTTTGCACTTGTGTTAGTGTTGAAAAACCACTTTTCGCACTTGTGTTGGTGCAGGAAACCACTTTTGCACTTGTATTAGTGTGGAAAAAACACTTTTTGCACTTGTGATAGTGTTGAAAAACCACTTTTCGCACTTGTGTTAGTGTTGAAAAACCACTTTTCGCACTTGTGTTGGTGCAGGAAACCACTTTTGCACTTGTATTAGTGTGGAAAAACCACTTTTCGCACTTGTGTTAGTGTTGAAAAACCACTTTTCGCACTTGTGTTGGTGCAGGAAACCACTTTTGCACTTGTATTAGTGTGGAAAAAACACTTTTTGCACTTGTGATAGTGTTGAAAAACCACTTTTTGCACTTGTGTTAGTGTTGAAAAACCACTTTTCGCACTTGTGTTGGTGCAGGAAACCACTTTTGCACTTGTATTAGTGTGGAAAAACCACTTTTCGCACTTGTGTTAGTGTTGAAAAACCACTTTTCGCACTTGTGTTAGTGTTGAAAAACCACTTTTCGCACTTGTGTTAGTGTGGAAAAAAAACTTTTTGCACTTGTGATAGTGTTGAAAAACCACTTTTCGCACTTGTGTTAGTGTTGAAAAAACACTTTTCGCACTTGTGTTAGTGTTGAAAAACCACTTTTCGCACTTGTGTTGGTGCAGGAAACCACTTTTGCACTTGTATTGGTGTGGAAAAAACACTTTTTGCACTTGTGTTATTGTTGAAAAACCACTTTTCGCACTTGTGTTAGTGTTGAAAAACCACTTTTCGCACTTGTGTTGGTGCAGGAAACCACTTTTGCACTTGTATTAGTGTGGAAAAAACACTTTTTGCACTTGTGTTAGTGTTGAAAAACCACTTTTCGCACTTGTGTTAGTGTTGAAAAACCACTTTTCGCACTTGTGTTGGTGCAGGAAACTGCTTTTGCACTTGTATTAGTGTGGAAAAAACACTTTTTGCACTTGTGATAGTGTTGAAAAACCACTTTTCGCACTTGTGTTGGTGCAGGAAACCACTTTTGCACTTGTATTAGTGTGGAAAAACCACTTTTCGCACTTGTGTTAGTGTTGAAAAACCACTTTTCGCACTTGTGTTGGTGCAGGAAACCACTTTTGCACTTGTATTAGTGTGGAAAAAACACTTTTTGCACTTGTGTTAGTGTTGAAAAACCACTTTTCGCACTTGTGTTAGTGTTGAAAAACCACTTTTCGCACTTGTGTTGGTGCAGGAAACTGCTTTTGCACTTGTATTAGTGTGGAAAAAACACTTTTTGCACTTGTGATAGTGTTGAAAAACCACTTTTCGCACTTGTGTTGGTGCAGGAAACCACTTTTGCACTTGTATTAGTGTGGAAAAACCACTTTTCGCACTTGTGTTAGTGTTGAAAAACCACTTTTCGCACTTGTGTTAGTGTTGAAAAACCACTTTTCGCACTTGTGTTGGTGCAGGAAACCACTTTTGCACTTGTATTAGTGTGGAAAAAACACTTTTTGCACTTGTGTTAGTGTTGAAAAACCACTTTTCGCACTTGTGTTAGTGTTGAAAAACCACTTTTCGCACTTGTGTTAGTGTTGAAAAACCACTTTTCGCACTTGTGTTGGTGCAGGAAACCACTTTTGCACTTGTATTAGTGTGGAAAAAACACTTTTGCACTTGTATTAGTGTGGAAAAACCACTTTTCACACTTGTGTTAGTGTTGAAAAACCACTTTTTGCACTTGTGTTAGTGTTGAAAAACCACTTTTCGCACTTGTGTTGGTGCAGGAAACCACTTTTGCACTTGTATTAGTGTGGAAAAAACACTTTTTGCACTTGTGATAGTGTTGAAAAACCACTTTTCGCACTTGTGTTAGTGTTGAAAAACCACTTTTCGCACTTGTGTTGGTGCAGGAAACCACTTTTGCACTTGTATTAGTGTGGAAAAACCACTTTTCGCACTTGTGTTAGTGTTGAAAAACCACTTTTCGCACTTGTGTTAGTGTTGAAAAACCACTTTTCGCTCTTGTGTTGGTGCAGGAAACCACTTTTGCACTTGTATTAGTGTGGAAAAAACACTTTTTGCACTTGTGATAGTGTTGAAAAACCACTTTTCGCACTTGTGTTAGTGTTGAAAAACCACTTTTCGCACTTGTGTTGGTGCAGGAAACCACTTTTGCACTTGTATTAGTGTGGAAAAACCACTTTTCGCACTTGTGTTAGTGTTGAAAAACCGCTTTTCGCACTTGTGTTAGTGTTGAAAAACCACTTTTCGCACTTGTGTTGGTGCAGGAAACTACTTTTGCACTTGTATTAGTGTGGAAAAAACACTTTTTGCACTTGTGTTAGTGTTGAAAAACCACTTTTCGCACTTGTGTTAGTGTTGAAAAAACACTTTTCGCACTTGTGTTGGTGCAGGAAACCACTTTTGCACTTGTATTAGTGTGGGAAAAACACTTTTTGCACTTGTCATCGTGTTGAAAAAACACTTTTCTCACTTGTGTTAGTGTTGAAAAACCACTTTTCGCACTTGTGTTAGTGTTGAAAAACCACTTTTCGCACTTGTGTTAGTGTTGAAAAACCACTTTTCGCACTTGTGTTAGTGTTGAAAAACCACTTTTCGCACTTGTGTTGGTGCAGGAAACCACTTTTGCACTTGTATTAGTGTGGAAAAACCACTTTTCGCACTTGTGTTAGTGTTGAAAAACCACTTTTCGCACTTGTGTTAGTGTTGAAAAACCACTTTTCGCACTTGTGTTGGTGCAGGAAACCACTTTTGCACTTGTATTAGTGTGGAAAAAACACTTTTTGCACTTGTGTTAGTGTTGAAAAACCACTTTTCGCACTTGTGTTAGTGTTGAAAAACCACTTTTCGCACTTGTGTTAGTGTTGAAAAACCACTTTTCGCACTTGTGTTGGTGCAGGAAACCACTTTTGCACTTGTATTACTGTGGAAAAAACACTTTTGCACTTGTATTAGTGTGGGAAAAAAAACTTTTCACACATGTGTTAGTGTTGAAAAACCACTTTTTGCACTTGTGTTAGTGTTGAAAAACCACTTTTCGCACTTGTGTTGGTGCAGGAAACCACTTTTGCACTTGTATTAGTGTGGAAAAAACACTTTTTGCACTTGTGATAGTGTTGAAAAACCACTTTTCGCACTTGTGTTAGTGTTGAAAAACCACTTTTCGCACTTGTGTTGGTGCAGGAAACCACTTTTGCACTTGTATTAGTGTGGAAAAACCACTTTTCGCACTTGTGTTAGTGTTGAAAAACCACTTTTCGCACTTGTGTTGGTGCAGGAAACCACTTTTGCACTTGTATTAGTGTGGAAAAAACACTTTTTGCACTTGTGATAGTGTTGAAAAACCACTTTTCGCATTTGTGTTAGTGTTGAAAAACCACTTTTCGCACTTGTGTTAGTGTTGAAAAAACACTTTTCGCACTTGTGTTGGTGCAGGAAACCACTTTTGCACTTGTATTAGTGTGGGAAAAACACTTTTTGCACTTGTCATCGTGTTGAAAAAACACTTTTCTCACTTGTGTTAGTGTTGAAAAACCACTTTTCGCACTTGTGTTAGTGTTGAAAAACCACTTTTCGCACTTGTGTTAGTGTTGAAAAACCACTTTTCGCACTTGTGTTAGTGTTGAAAAACCACTTTTCGCACTTGTGTTGGTGCAGGAAACCACTTTTGCACTTGTATTAGTGTGGAAAAACCACTTTTTGCACTTGTGATAGTGTTGAAAAACCACTTTTCGCACTTGTGTTAGTGTTGAAAAACCACTTTTCGCACTTATGTTGGTGCAGGAAACCACTTTTGCACTTGTATTAGTGTGGAAAAAACACTTTTCACACTTGTGTTAGTGTTGAAAAACCACTTTTCGCACTTGTGTTAGTGTTGAAAAACCACTTTTCGCACTTGTGTTAGTGTTGAAAAACCACTTTTCGCACTTGTGTTGGTGCAGGAAACCACTTTTGCACTTGTATTACTGTGGAAAAAACACTTTTGCACTTGTATTAGTGTGGAAAAAAAAACTTTTCACACATGTGTTAGTGTTGAAAAACCACTTTTTGCACTTGTGTTAGTGTTGAAAAACCACTTTTCGCACTTGTGTTGGTGCAGGAAACCACTTTTGCACTTGTATTAGTGTGGAAAAACCACTTTTCGCACTTGTGTTAGTGTTGAAAAACCACTTTTCGCACTTGTGTTAGTGTAGAAAAACCACTTTTCGCACTTGTGTTGGTGCAGGAAACCACTTTGCACTTGTATTAGTGTGGAAAAAACACTTTTTGCACTTGTGATAGTGTTGAAAAACCACTTTTCACACTTGTGTTAGTGTTGAAAAACCACTTTTCGCACTTGTGTTGGTGCAGGAAACCACTTTTGCACTTGTATTAGTGTGGAAAAAACACTTTTTGCACTTGTGATAATGTTGAAAAACCACTTTTCGCACTTGTGTTGGTGAAGGAAACCACTTTTGCACTTGTATTAGTGTGGAAAAACCACTTTTCGCACTTGTGTTATTGTTGAAAAACCACTTTTCGCACTTGTGTTAGTGTTGAAAAACCACTTTTCGCACTTGTATTAGTGTGGAAAAAAAACTTTTTGCACTTGTGATAGTGTTGAAAAACCACTTTTCGCACTTGTGTTAGTGTTGAAAAAACACTTTTCGCACTTGTGTTAGTGTTGAAAAACCACTTTTCGCACTTGTGTTGGTGCAGGAAACCACTTTTGCACTTGTATTAGTGTGGAAAACCACTTTTCGCACTTGTGTTAGTGTCGAAAAACCACTTTTCGCACTTGTGTTAGTGTTGAAAAACCACTTTTCGCATTTGTGTTAGTGTGGGAAAAAAACTTTTTGCACTTGTGATAGTGTTGAAAAACCACTTTTCGCGCTTGTGTTAGTGTTGAAAAAACACTTTTCGCACTTGTGTTAGTGTTGAAAAACCACTTTTCGCACTTGTGTTGGTGCAGGAAACCACTTTTGCACTTGTATTGGTGTGGAAAAAACACTTTTTGCACTTGTGTTATTGTTGAAAAACCACTTTTCACAATTGTGTTAGTGTTGAAAAACCACTTTTCGCACTTGTGTTGGTGCAGGAAACCACTTTTGCACTTGTATTAGTGTGGAAAAAACACTTTTTGCACTTGTGATAGTGTTGAAAAAACACTTTTCTCACTTGTGTTAGTGTTGAAAAACCACTTTTTGCACTTGTGTTAGTGTTGAAAAACCACTTTTCGCACTTGTGTTAGTGTTGAAAAACCACTTTTCTCACTTGTGTTAGTGTTGAAAAACCACAATTCGCACATGTGTTAGTGTTGAAAAACCACTTTTCACACTTGTCTTGGTGCAGGAAACCACTTTTGCACTTGTATTAGTGTGGAAAAAACACTTTTTGCACTTGTGATAATGTTGAAAAACCACTTTTCGCACTTGTGTTGGTGCAGGAAACCACTTTTGCACTTGTATTGGTGTGGAAAAACCACTTTTCGCACTTGTGTTATTGTTCAAAAACCACTTTTCGCACTTGTGTTAGTGTTGAAAAACCATTTTTCGCACTTGTGTTGGTGCAGGCAACTACTTTTGCACTTGTATTAGTGTGGAAAAAACACTTTTTGCACTTGTGATAGTGTTGAAAAACCACTTTTCGCACTTGTGTTAGTGTTGAAAAACCACTTTTCGCACTTGTGTTAGTGTTGAAAAACCACTTTTCGCAATTGTGTTGGTGCAGGAAACCACTTTTGCACTTGTATTAGTGTGGAAAAAACACTTTTTGCACTTGTGATAGTGTTGAAAAACCACTTTTCGCACTTGTGTTAGTGTTGAAAAACCACTTTTCGCACTTGTGTTAGTGTTGAAAAACCACTTTTCGCACTTGTGTTGGTGCAGGAAACCACTTTTGCACTTGTTTTAGTGTGGGAAAAACACTTTTTGCACTTGTCATAGTGTTGAAAAAACACTTTTCTCACTTGTGTTAGTGTTGAAAAACCATTTTTCGCACTTGTGTTGGTGCAGGCAACTACTTTTGCACTTGTATTAGTGTGGAAAAAACACTTTTTGCACTTGTGATAGTGTTGAAAAACCACTTTTCGCACTTGTGTTAGTGTTGAAAAACCACTTTTCGCACTTGTGTTGGTGCAGGAAACCACTTTTGCACTTGTATTAGTGTGGAAAAACCACTTTTCGCACTTGTGTTAGTGTTGAAAAACCACTTTTCGCACTTGTGTTAGTGTTGAAAAACCACTTTTCGCACTTGTGTTGGTGCAGGAAACCACTTTTGCACTTGTATTAGTGTGGAAAAAACACTTTTCGCACTTGTGTTAGTGTTGAAAAACCACTTTTCACACTTGTGTTAGTGTTGAAAAACCACTTTTCGCACTTGTGTTAGTGTTGAAAAACCACTTTTCGCACTTGTGTTGGTGCAGGAAACCACTTTTGCACTTGTATTAGTGTGGAAAAAACACTTTTGCACTTGTATTAGTGTGGAAAAACCACTTTTCACACTTGTGTTAGTGTTGAAAAACCACTTTTTGCACTTGTGTTAGTGTTGAAAAACCACTTTTCGCACTTGTGTTGGTGCAGGAAACCACTTTTGCACTTGTATTAGTGTGGAAAAAACACTTTTTGCACTTGTGATAGTGTTGAAAAACCACTTTTCGCACTTGTGTTAGTGTTGAAAAACCACTTTTCGCACTTGTGTTGGTGCAGGAAACCACTTTTGCACTTGTATTAGTGTGGAAAAACCACTTTTCGCACTTGTGTTAGTGTTGAAAAACCACTTTTCGCACTTGTGTTAGTGTTGAAAAACCACTTTTCGCACTTGTGTTGGTGCAGGAAACCACTTTTGCACTTGTATTAGTGTGGAAAAAACACTTTTTGCACTTGTGATAGTGTTGAAAAACCGCTTTTCGCACTTGTGTTAGTGTTGAAAAACCACTTTTCGCACTTGTGTTGGTGCAGGAAACCACTTTTGCACTTGTATTAGTGTGGAAAAACCACTTTTCGCACTTGTGTTAGTGTTGAAAAACCACTTTTCGCACTTGTGTTAGTGTTGAAAAACCACTTTTCGCACTTGTGTTGGTGCAGGAAACTACTTTTGCACTTGTATTAGTGTGGAAAAAACACTTTTTGCACTTGTGATAGTGTTGAAAAACCACTTTTCGCACTTGTGTTAGTGTTGAAAAACCACTTTTCGCACTTGTGTTAGTGTTGAAAAACCACTTTTCGCACTTGTGTTGGTGCAGGAAACCACTTTTGCACTTGTATTAGTGTGGAAAAAACACTTTTTGCACTTGTGATAGTGTTGAAAAACCACTTTTCGCACTTGTGTTAGTGTTGAAAAACCACTTTTCGCACTTGTGTTAGTGTTGAAAAACCACTTTTCGCACTTGTGTTGGTGCAGGAAACCACTTTTGCACTTGTATTAGTGTGGGAAAAACACTTTTTGCACTTGTCATAGTGTTGAAAAAACACTTTTCTCACTTGTGTTAGTGTTGAAAAACCACTTTTCGCACTTGTGTTAGTGTTGAAAAACCACTTTTCGCACTTGTGTTAGTGTTGAAAAACCACTTTTCGCACTTGTGTTAGTGTTGAAAAACCACTTTTCGCACTTGTGTTGGTGCAGGAAACCACTTTTGCACTTGTATTAGTGTTGAAAAACCACTTTTCGCACTTGTGTTAGTGTTGAAAAACCACTTTTCGCACTTGTGTTAGTGTTGAAAAACCACTTTTCGCACTTGTGTTGGTGCAGGAAACCACTTTTGCACTTGTATTAGTGTGGAAAAAACACTTTTGCACTTGTATTAGTGTGGAAAAACCACTTTTCACACTTGTGTTAGTGTTGAAAAACCACTTTTTGCACTTGTGTTAGTGTTGAAAAACCACTTTTCGCACTTGTGTTGGTGCAGGAAACCACTTTTGCACTTGTATTAGTGTGGAAAAAACACTTTTTGCACTTGTGATAGTGTTGAAAAACCACTTTTCGCACTTGTGTTAGTGTTGAAAAACCACTTTTCACACTTGTGTTGGTGCAGGAAACCACTTTCGCACTTGTATTAGTGTGGAAAAACCACTTTTCGCACTTGTGTTAGTGTTGAAAAACCACTTTTCGCACTTGTGTTAGTGTTGAAAAACCACTTTTCGCACTTGTGTTGGTGCAGGAAACCACTTTTGCACTTGTATTAGTGTGGAAAAACCACTTTTCGCACTTGTGTTAGTTTTGAAAAACCACTTTTCGCACTTGTGTTAGTGTTGAAAAACCACTTTTCGCACTTGTGTTAGTGTGGAAAAAACACTTTTTGCACTTGTGATAGTGTTGAAAAACCACTTTTCGCACTTGTGTTAGTGTTGAAAAAACACTTTTCGCACTTGTGTTAGTGTTGAAAAACCACTTTTCGCACTTGTGTTGGTGCAGGAAACCACTTTTGCACTTGTATTGGTGTGGAAAAAACACTTTTTGCACTTGTGTTAGTGTTGAAAAACCACTTTTCGCACTTGTGTTAGTGTTGAAAAACCACTTTTCGCACTTGTGTTAGTGTTGAAAAACCACTTTTCGCACTTGTGTTAGTGTTGAAAAACCACTTTTCGCACTTGTGTTGGTGCAGGAAACTACTTTTGCACTTGTATTAGTGTGGAAAAAACACTTTTTGCACTTGTGATAGTGTTGAAAAACCACTTTTCGCACTTGTGTTAGTGTTGAAAAACCACTTTTCGCACTTGTGTTGGTGCAGGAAACCACTTTTGCACTTGTATTAGTGTTGTAAAAACACTTTTTGCACTTGTGATAGTGTTGAAAAACCACTTTTCGCACTTGTGTAGTGTTGAAAAACCACTTTTCGCACTTGTGATAGTGTTGAAAAACCACTTTTCGCACTTGTGTTAGTGTTGAAAAACCACTTTTCGCACTTGTGTTAGTGTTGAAAAACCACTTTTTGCACTGGTGTTAGTGTTGAAAAACCACTTTTCGCACTTGTGTTGGTGCAGGAAACCACTTTTGCACTTGTATTAGTGTGGAAAAAACACTTTTTGCACTTGTGATAGTGTTGAAAAACCACTTTTCGCACTTGTGTTAGTGTTGAAAAACCACTTTTCGCACTTGTGTTGGTGCAGGAAACCACTTTTGCACTTATGTTAGTGTTGAAAAACCACTTTTCGCACTTGTGTTAGTGTTGAAAAACCACTTTTCGCACTTGTGTTGGTGCAGGAAACCACTTTTGCACTTGTATTAGTGTGGAAAAAACCCTTTTTGCACTTGTGATAGTGTTGAAAAACCACTTTTCGCACTTGTGTTAGTTTTGAAAAACCACTTTTCGCACTTGTGTTAGTGTTGAAAAACCACTTTTCGCACTTGTGTTGGTGCAGGAAACCACTTTTGCACTTGAATTAGTGTGGAAAAAACACTTTTTGCACTTGTGATAGTGTTGAAAAAACACTTTTCGCACTTGTGTTAGTGTTGAAAAAACACTTTTCGCACTTGTGTTGGTGCAGGAAACCACTTTTGCACTTGTATTAGTGTGGAAAAAACCACTTTTCGCACTTGTGTTAGTGTTGAAAAACCACTTTTCGCACTTGTGTTAGTGTTGAAAAACCACTTTTCACACTTGTGTTGGTGCAGGAAACCACTTTTGCACTTGTATTAGTGTGGAAAAAACACTTTTTGCCCTTGTGATAGTGTTGAAAAACCACTTTTCGCACTTGTGTTAGTGTTGAAAAACCACTTTTCGCACTTGTGTTAGTGTTGAAAAACCACTTTTCACACTTGTGTTGGTGCAGGAAACCACTTTTGCACTTGTATTAGTGTGGAAAAAACACTTTTTGCACTTGTGATAATGTTGAAAAACCACTTTTCGCACTTGTGTTGGTGCAGGAAACCACTTTTGCACTTGTATTATTATGGAAAAACCACTTTTCGCACTTGTGTTAGTGTTGAAAAACCACTTTTCGCACTTGTGTTAGTGTTGAAAAACCACTTTTCGCACTTGTGTTAGTGTTGAAAAACCACTTTTCGCACTTGTGTTGGTGCAGGAAACCACTTTTGCACTTGTATTAAGTGTGGAAAAACCACTTTTCGCACTTGTGTTAGTGTTGAAAAACCACTTTTCGCACTTGTGTTAGTGTTGAAAAACCACTTTTCGCACTTGTGTTGGTGCAGGAAACCACTTTTGCACTTGTATTAGTGTGGAAAAAACACTTTTGGCACTTGTGTTAGTGTTGAAAAACCACTTTTTGCACTTGTGTTAGTGTTGAAAAACCACTTTTTGCACTTGTGTTAGTGTTGAAAAACCACTTTTCGCACTTGTGTTGGTGCAGGAAACCACTTTTGCACTTGTATTAGTGTGGAAAAAACACTTTTTGCACTTGTGATAGTGTTGAAAAACCACTTTTCTCACTTGTGTTAGTGTTGAAAAACCACTTTTCGCACTTGTGTTAGTGTTGAAAAACCACTTTTCGCACTTGTGTTAGTGTTGAAAAACCACAATTCGCACATGTCTTAGTGTTGAAAAACCACTTTTCGCACTTGTGTTGGTGCAGGAAACCACTTTTGCACTTGTATTAGTGTGGAAAAAACACTTTTTGCACTTGTGATAATGTTGAAAAACCACTTTTCGCACTTGTGTTGGTGCAGGAAACCACTTTTGCACTTGTATTAGTGTGGAAAAACCATTTTTCGCACTTGTGTTAGTGTTGAAAAACCACTTTTCGCACTTGTGTTAGTGTTGAAAAACCACTTTTCGCACTTGTGTTAGTGTTGAAAAACCACTTTTCGCACTTGTGTTGGTGCAGGAAACCACTTTTGCACTTGTATTAGTGTGGAAAAACCACTTTTCGCACTTGTGTTAGTGTTGAAAAACAACTTTTCGCACTTGTGGTAGTGTTGAAAAACCACTTTTCGCACTTGTGTTGGTGCAGGAAACCACTTTTGCACTTGTATTATTATGGAAAAACCACTTTTCGCACTTGTGTTAGTGTTGAAAAACCACTTTTCGCACTTGTGTTAGTGTTGAAAAACCACTTTTCGCACTTGTGTTAGTGATGAAAAACCACTTTTCGCACTTGTTTTGGTGCAGGAAACCACTTTTGCACTTGTATTAGTGTGGAAAAACCACTTTTGCACTTGTATTAGTGTGGAAAAAACACTTTTTGCACTTGTGTTAGTGTTGAAAAACCACTTTTCGCACTTGTGTTGGTGCAGGAAACCACTTTTGCACTTGTGTTAGTGTGGAAAAAACACTTTTTGCACTTGTGATAGTGTTGAAAAACCACTTTTCGCACTTGTGTTGGTGCAGGAAACCACTTTTGCACTTGTATTAGTGTGGAAAAACCACTTTTCGCACTTGTGTTAGTGTTGAAAAACCACTTTTCGCACCTGTGTTAGTGTTGAAAAACCACTTTTCGCACTTGTGTTAGTGTTGAAAAACCACTTTTCGCACTTGTGTTAGTGTTGAAAAACCACTTTTCGCACTTGTGTTAGTGTTGAAAAACCACTTTTTGCACTTGTTTTGGTGCAGGAAACCACTTTTACACTTGTATTAGTGTGGAAAAACCACTTTTGCACTTGTATTAGTGTGGAAAAAACACTTTTTGCACTTGTGTTAGTGTTGAAAAACCACTTTTCGCACTTGTGTTGGTGCAGGAAACCACTTTTGCACTTGTATTAGTGTGGTAAAAACACTTTTTGCACGTGTGTTAGTGTTGAAAAACCACTTTTCGCAATTGTGTTGGTGCAGGAAACCACTTTTGCACTTGTATTAGTGTGGAAAAACCACTTTTCGCACTTTTGTTAGTGTTGAAAAACCACTTTTCGCACTTGTGTTAGTGTTGAAAAACCACTTTTCGCACTTGTGTTAGTGTTGAAAAACCACTTTTCGCACTTGTGTTGGTGCAGGTAACCACTTCTGCACTTGTATTGGTGTGGAAAAAACACTTTTTGCACTTGTGTTAGTGTGGAAAAACCACTTTTCGCACTTGTGTTAGTGTTGAAAAACCACTTTTCGCACTTGTGTTGGTGCAGGAAACCACTTTTGCACTTGTATTGGTGTGGAAAAAACACTTTTCGCACTTGTGTTAGTGTTGAAAAACCACTTTTCGCACTTGTGTTAGTGTTGAAAAACCACTTTTCACACTTGTGTTAGTGTTGAAAAACCACTTTTCGCACTTGTGTTGGTGCAGGAAACCACTTTTCGCACTTGTGTTGGTGCAGGAAACCACTTTTGCACTTGTATTAGTGTGGAAAAAACACTTTTTGCACTTGTGTTAGTGTTGAAAAACCACTTTTCGCACTTGTGTTTGTGTTGAAAAACCACTTTTCGCACTTGTGTTGGTGCAGGAAACCACTTTTGCACTTGTATTAGTGTGGAAAAAACACTTTTTGCACTTGTGATAGTGTTGAAAAACCACTTTTCGCACTTGTGTTAGTGTTGAAAAAACACTTTTCGCACTTGTGTTAGTGTTGAAAAACCACTTATCGCACTTGTGTTGGTGCAGGAAACCACTTTTGCACTTGTATTGGTGTGGAAAAAACACTTTTTGCACTTGTGTTAGTGTTGAAAAACCACTTTTCGCACTTGTGTTAGTGTTGAAAAACCACTTTTCGCACTTGTGTTGGTGCAGGAAACCACTTTTGCACTTGTATTAGTGTGGAAAAAACACTTTTCTCACTTGTGTTAGTGTTGAAAAACCACTTTTCGCACTTGTATTAGTGTTGAAAAACCACTTTTTGCACTTGTGATAGTGTCGAAAAACCACTTTTCGCACTTGTGTTAGTGTTGAAAAACCACTTTTCGCACTTGTGTTAGTGTTGAAAAACCACTTTTCGCACTTGTGTTGGTGCAGGAAACCACTTTTGCACTTGTATTAGTGTGGAAAAAACACTTTTGCACTTGTATTAGTGTGGAAAAACCACTTTTCACACTTGTGTTAGTGTTGAAAAACCACTTTTTGCACTTGTGTTAGTGTTGAAAAACCACTTTTCGCACTTGTGTTGGTGCAGGAAACCACTTTTGCACTTGTATTAGTGTGGAAAAAACACTTTTTGCACTTGTGATAGTGTTGAAAAACCACTTTTCGCACTTGTGTTAGTGTTGAAAAACCACTTTTCGCACTTGTGTTGGTGCAGGAAACCACTTTTGCACTTATGTTAGTGTTGAAAAACCACTTTTCGCACTTGTGTTAGTGTTGAAAAACCACTTTTCGCACTTGTGTTGGTGCAGGAAACCACTTTTGCACTTGTATTAGTGTGGAAAAAACCCTTTTTGCACTTGTGATAGTGTTGAAAAACCACTTTTCGCACTTGTGTTAGTTTTGAAAAACCACTTTTCGCACTTGTGTTAGTGTTGAAAAACCACTTTTCGCACTTGTGTTGGTGCAGGAAACCACTTTTGCACTTGAATTAGTGTGGAAAAAACACTTTTTGCACTTGTGATAGTGTTGAAAAAACACTTTTCGCACTTGTGTTAGTGTTGAAAAAACACTTTTCGCACTTGTGTTGGTGCAGGAAACCACTTTTGCACTTGTATTAGTGTGGAAAAACCACTTTTCGCACTTGTGTTAGTGTTGAAAAACCACTTTTCGCACTTGTGTTAGTGTTGAAAAACCACTTTTCGCACTTGTGTTGGTGCAGGAAACCACTTTTGCACTTGTATTAGTGTGGAAAAAACACTTTTTGCCCTGTGATAGTGTTGAAAAACCACTTTTCGCACTTGTGTTAGTGTTGAAAAACCACTTTTCGCACTTGTGTTGGTGTTGAAAAACCACTTTTCGCACTTGTGTTGGTGCAGGAAACCACTTTTGCACTTGTATTAGTGTGGAAAAAACACTTTTTGCACTTGTGATAATGTTGAAAAACCACTTTTCGCACTTGTGTTGGTGCAGGAAACCACTTTTGCACTTGTATTATTATGGAAAAACCACTTTTCGCACTTGTGTTAGTGTTGAAAAACCACTTTTCGCACTTGTGTTAGTGTTGAAAAACCACTTTTCGCACTTGTGTTAGTGTTGAAAAACCACTTTTCGCACTTGTGTTGGTGCAGGAAACCACTTTTGCACTTGTATTAAGTGTGGAAAAACCACTTTTCGCACTTGTGTTAGTGTTGAAAAACCACTTTTCGCACTTGTGTTAGTGTTGAAAAACCACTTTTCGCACTTGTGTTGGTGCAGGAAACCACTTTTGCACTTGTATTAGTGTGGAAAAAACACTTTTGGCACTTGTGTTAGTGTTGAAAAACCACTTTTTGCACTTGTGTTAGTGTTGAAAAACCACTTTTTGCACTTGTGTTAGTGTTGAAAAACCACTTTTCGCACTTGTGTTGGTGCAGGAAACCACTTTTGCACTTGTATTAGTGTGGAAAAAACACTTTTTGCACTTGTGATAGTGTTGAAAAACCACTTTTCTCACTTGTGTTAGTGTTGAAAAACCACTTTTCGCACTTGTGTTAGTGTTGAAAAACCACTTTTCGCACTTGTGTTAGTGTTGAAAAACCACTTTTCGCACTTGTGTTAGTGTTGAAAAACCACAATTCGCACATGTCTTAGTGTTGAAAAACCACTTTTCGCACTTGTGTTGGTGCAGGAAACCACTTTTGCACTTGTATTAGTGTGGAAAAAACACTTTTTGCACTTGTGATAATGTTGAAAAACCACTTTTCGCACTTGTGTTGGGGCAGGAAACCACTTTTGCACTTGTATTAGTGTGGAAAAACCATTTTTCGCACTTGTGTTAGTGTTGAAAAACCACTTTTCGCACTTGTGTTAGTGTTGAAAAACCACTTTTCGCACTTGTGTTAGTGTTGAAAAACCACTTTTCGCACTTGTGTTGGTGCAGGAAACCACTTTTGCACTTGTATTAGTGTGGAAAAACCACTTTTCGCACTTGTGTTAGTGTTGAAAAACAACTTTTCACACTTGTGGTAGTGTTGAAAAACCACTTTTCGCGCTTGTGTTGGTGCAGGAAAACACTTTTGCACTTGTATTATTATGGAAAAACCACTTTTCGCACTTGTGTTAGTGTTGAAAAACCACTTTTCGCACTTGTGTTAGTGTTGAAAAACCACTTTTCGCACTTGTGTTAGTGATGAAAAACCACTTTTCGCACTTGTTTTGGTGCAGGAAACCACTTTTGCACTTGTATTCGTGTGGAAAAACCACTTTTGCACTTGTATTAGTGTGGAAAAAACACTTTTTGCACTTGTGTTAGTGTTGAAAAACCACTTTTCGCACTTGTGTTGGTGCAGGAAACCACTTTTGCACTTGTGTTAGTGTGGAAAAAACACTTTTTGCACTTGTGATAGTGTTGAAAAACCACTTTTCGCACTTGTGTTGGTGCAGGAAACCACTTTTGCACTTGTATTAGTGTGGAAAAACCACTTTTCGCACTTGTGTTAGTGTTGAAAAACCACTTTTCGCACCTGTGTTAGTGTTGAAAAACCACTTTTCGCACTTGTGTTAGTGTTGAAAAACCACTTTTCGCACTTGTGTTAGTGTTGAAAAACCACTTTTCGCACTTGTGTTAGTGTTGAAAAACCACTTTTCGCACTTGTTTTGGTGCAGGAAACCACTTTTGCACTTGTATTAGTGTGGAAAAACCACTTTTGCACTTGTATTAGTGTGGAAAAAACACTTTTTGCACTTGTGTTAGTGTTGAAAAACCACTTTTCGCACTTGTGTTGGTGCAGGAAACCACTTTTGCACTTGTATTAGTGTGGAAAAAACACTTTTTGCACGTGTGTTAGTGTTGAAAAACCACTTTTCGCACTTGTGTTGGTGCAGGAAACCACTTTTGCACTTGTATTAGTGTGGAAAAACCACTTTTCGCACTTTTGTTAGTGTTGAAAAACCACTTTTCGCACTTGTGTTAGTGTTGAAAAACCACTTTTCGCACTTGTGTTAGTGCAGGTAACCACTTCTGCACTTGTATTGGTGTGGAAAAAACACTTTTTGCACTTGTGTTAGTGTGGAAAAACCACTTTTCGCACTTGTGTTAGTGTTGAAAAACCACTTTTCGCACTTGTGTTGCTGCAGGAAACCACTTTTGCACTTGTATTGGTGTGGAAAAAACACTTTTCGCACTTGTGTTAGTGTTGAAAAACCACTTTTCGCACTTGTGTTAGTGTTGAAAAACCACTTTTCACACTTGTGTTAGTGTTGAAAAACCACTTTTCGCACTTGTGTTGGTGCAGGAAACCACTTTTCGCACTTGTGTTGGTGCAGGAAACCACTTTTGCACTTGTATTAGTGTGGAAAAAACACTTTTTGCACTTGTGTTAGTGTTGAAAAACCACTTTTCGCACTTGTGTTTGTGTTGAAAAACCACTTTTCGCACTTGTGTTGGTGCAGGAAACCACTTTTGCACTTGTATTAGTGTGGAAAAAACACTTTTCTCACTTGTGTTAGTGTTGAAAAACCACTTTTCGCACTTGTGTTAGTGTTGAAAAACCACTTTTCGCACTTGTGATAGTGTTGAAAAACCACTTTTCGCACTTGTGTTAGTGTTGAAAAACCACTTTTCGCACTTGTGTTAGTGTTGAAAAACCACTTTTCGCACTTGTGTTGGTGCAGGAAACCACTTTTGCACTTGTATTAGTGTGGAAAAAACACTTTTGCACTTGTATTAGTGTGGAAAAACCACTTTTCACACTTGTGTTAGTGTTGAAAAACCACTTTTTGCACTTGTGTTAGTGTTGAAAAACCACTTTTCGCACTTGTGTTGGTGCAGGAAACCACTTTTGCACTTGTATTAGTGTGGAAAAAACACTTTTTGCACTTGTGATAGTGTTGAAAAACCACTTTTCGCACTTGTGTTAGTGTTGAAAAACCACTTTTCGCACTTGTGTTGGTGCAGGAAACCACTTTTGCACTTATGTTAGTGTTGAAAAACCACTTTTCGCACTTGTGTTAGTGTTGAAAAACCACTTTTCGCACTTGTGTTGGTGCAGGAAACCACTTTTGCACTTGTATTAGTGTGGAAAAAACCCTTTTTGCACTTGTGATAGTGTTGAAAAACCACTTTTCGCACTTGTGTTAGTTTTGAAAAACCACTTTTCGCACTTGTGTTAGTGTTGAAAAACCACTTTTCGCACTTGTGTTGGTGCAGGAAACCACTTTTGCACTTGAATTAGTGTGGAAAAAACACTTTTTGCACTTGTGATAGTGTTGAAAAAACACTTTTCGCACTTGTGTTAGTGTTGAAAAAACACTTTTCGCACTTGTGTTGGTGCAGGAAACCACTTTTGCACTTGTATTAGTGTGGAAAAACCACTTTTCGCACTTGTGTTAGTGTTCAAAAACCACTTTTCGCACTTGTGTTAGTGTTGAAAAACCACTTTTCGCACTTGTGTTGGTGCAGGAAACCACTTTTGCACTTATGTTAGTGTTGAAAAACCACTTTTCGCACTTGTGTTAGTGTTGAAAAACCACTTTTCGCACTTGTGTTGGTGCAGGAAACCACTTTTGCACTTGTATTAGTGTGGAAAAAACCCTTTTTGCACTTGTGATAGTGTTGAAAAACCACTTTTCGCACTTGTGTTAGTTTTGAAAAACCACTTTTCGCACTTGTGTTAGTGTTGAAAAACCACTTTTCGCACTTGTGTTGGTGCAGGAAACCACTTTTGCACTTGAATTAGTGTGGAAAAAACACTTTTTGCACTTGTGATAGTGTTGAAAAAACACTTTTCGCACTTGTGTTAGTGTTGAAAAAACACTTTTCGCACTTGTGTTGGTGCAGGAAACCACTTTTGCACTTGTATTAGTGTGGAAAAACCACTTTTCGCACTTGTGTTAGTGTTGAAAAACCACTTTTCGCACTTGTGTTAGTGTTGAAAAACCACTTTTCGCACTTGTGTTGGTGCAGGAAACCACTTTTGCACTTGTATTAGTGTGGAAAAAACACTTTTTGCCCTTGTGATAGTGTTGAAAAACCACTTTTCGCACTTGTGTTAGTGTTGAAAAACCACTTTTCGCACTTGTGTTAGTGTTGAAAAACCACTTTTCGCACTTGTGTTGGTGCAGGAAACCACTTTTGCACTTGTATTAGTGTGGAAAAAACACTTTTTGCACTTGTGATAATGTTGAAAAACCACTTTTCGCACTTGTGTTGGTGCAGGAAACCACTTTTGCACTTGTATTATTATGGAAAAACCACTTTTCGCACTTGTGTTAGTGTTGAAAAACCACTTTTCGCACTTGTGTTAGTGTTGAAAAACCACTTTTCGCACTTGTGTTGGTGCAGGAAACCACTTTTGCACTTGTATTAAGTGTGGAAAAACCACTTTTCGCACTTGTGTTAGTGTTGAAAAACCACTTTTCGCACTTGTGTTAGTGTTGAAAAACCACTTTTCGCACTTGTGTTGGTGCAGGAAACCACTTTTGCACTTGTATTAGTGTGGAAAAAACACTTTTGGCACTTGTGTTAGTGTTGAAAAACCACTTTTCGCACTTGTGTTAGTGTTGAAAAACCACTTTTTGCACTTGTGTTAGTGTTGAAAAACCACTTTTCGCACTTGTGTTGGTGCAGGAAACCACAATTGCACTTGTATTAGTGTGGAAAAAACACTTTTTGCACTTGTGATAGTGTTGAAAAACCACTTTTCTCACTTGTGTTAGTGTTGAAAAACCACTTTTCGCACTTGTGTTAGTGTTGAAAAACCACTTTTCGCACTTGTGTTAGTGTTGAAAAACCACTTTTCGCACTTGTGTTAGTGTTGAAAAACCACAATTCGCACATGTCTTAGTGTTGAAAAACCACTTTTCGCACTTGTTTTGGTGCAGGAAACCACTTTTGCACTTGTATTAGTGTGGAAAAACCACTTTTGCACTTGTATTAGTGTGGAAAAAACACTTTTTGCACTTGTGTTAGTGTTGAAAAACCACTTTTCGCACTTGTGTTGGTGCAGGAAACCACTTTTGCACTTGTATTAGTGTGGAAAAAACACTTTTTGCACGTGTGTTAGTGTTGAAAAACCACTTTTCGCACTTGTGTTGGTGCAGGAAACCACTTTTGCACTTGTATTAGTGTGGAAAAACCACTTTTCGCACTTTTGTTAGTGTTGAAAAACCACTTTTCGCACTTGTATTAGTGTTGAAAAACCACTTTTCGCACTTGTGTTAGTGTTGAAAAACCACTTTTCGCACTTGTGTTGGTGCAGGTAACCACTTCTGCACTTGTATTGGTGTGGAAAAAACACTTTTTGCACTTGTGTTAGTGTGGAAAAACCACTTTTCGCACTTGTGTTAGTGTTGAAAAACCACTTTTCGCACTTGTGTTGGTGCAGGAAACCACTTTTGCACTTGTATTGGTGTGGAAAAAACACTTTTCGCACTTGTGTTAGTGTTGAAAAACCACTTTTCGCACTTGTGTTAGTGTTGAAAAACCACTTTTCACACTTGTGTTAGTGTTGAAAAACCACTTTTCGCACTTGTGTTGGTGCAGGAAACCACTTTTCGCACTTGTGTTGGTGCAGGAAACCACTTTTGCACTTGTATTAGTGTGGAAAAAACACTTTTTGCACTTGTGTTAGTGTTGAAAAACCACTTTTCGCACTTGTGTTTGTGTTGAAAAACCACTTTTCGCACTTGTGTTGGTGCAGGAAACCACTTTTGCACTTGTATTAGTGTGGAAAAAACACTTTTTGCACTTGTGATAGTGTTGAAAAACCACTTTTCGCACTTGTGTTAGTGTTGAAAAAACACTTTTCGCACTTGTGTTAGTGTTGAAAAACCACTTTTCGCACTTGTGTTGGTGCAGGAAACCACTTTTGCACTTGTATTGGTGTGGAAAAAACACTTTTTGCACTTGTGTTAGTGTTGAAAAACCACTTTTCGCACTTGTGTTAGTGTTGAAAAACCACTTTTCGCACTTGTGTTGGTGCAGGAAACCACTTTTGCACTTGTATTAGTGTGGAAAAAACACTTTTCTCACTTGTGTTAGTGTTGAAAAACCACTTTTCGCACTTGTGTTAGTGTTGAAAAACCACTTTTCGCACTTGTGATAGTGTTGAAAAACCACTTTTCGCACTTGTGTTAGTGTTGAAAAACCACTTTTCGCACTTGTGTTAGTGTTGAAAAACCACTTTTCGCACTTGTGTTGGTGCAGGAAACCACTTTTGCACTTGTATTAGTGTGGAAAAAACACTTTTGCACTTGTATTAGTGTGGAAAAACCACTTTTCACACTTGTGTTAGTGTTGAAAAACCACTTTTTGCACTTGTGTTAGTGTTGAAAAACCACTTTTCGCACTTGTGTTGGTGCAGGAAACCACTTTTGCACTTGTATTGGTGTGGAAAAAACACTTTTTGCACTTGTGTTAGTGTTGAAAAACCACTTTTCGCACTTGTGTTAGTGTTGAAAAACCACTTTTCGCACTTGTGTTGGTGCAGGAAACCACTTTTGCACTTGTATTAGTGTGGAAAAAACACTTTTCTCACTTGTGTTAGTGTTGAAAAACCACTTTTCGCACTTGTGTTAGTGTTGAAAAACCACTTTTCGCACTTGTGATAGTGTTGAAAAACCACTTTTCGCACTTGTGTTGGTGCAGGAAACCACTTTTGCACTTGTATTAGTGTGGAAAAAACACTTTTCTCACTTGTGTTAGTGTTGAAAAACCACTTTTCGCACTTGTATTAGTGTTGAAAAACCACTTTTTGCACTTGTGATAGTGTTGAAAAACCACTTTTCGCACTTGTGTTAGTGTTGAAAAACCACTTTTCGCACTTGTGTTAGTGTTGAAAAACCACTTTTCACACTTGTGTTGGTGCAGGAAACCACTTTTGCACTTGTATTAGTGTGGAAAAAACACTTTTGCACTTGTATTAGTGTGGAAAAACCACTTTTCACACTTGTGTTAGTGTTGAAAAACCACTTTTTGCACTTGTGTTAGTGTTGAAAAACCACTTTTCGCACTTGTGTTGGTGCAGGAAACCACTTTTGCACTTGTATTAGTGTGGAAAAAACACTTTTTGCACTTGTGATAGTGTTGAAAAACCACTTTTCGCACTTGTGTTAGTGTTGAAAAACCACTTTTCGCACTTGTGTTGGTGCAGGAAACCACTTTTGCACTTATGTTAGTGTTGAAAAACCACTTTTCGCACTTGTGTTAGTGTTGAAAAACCACTTTTCGCACTTGTGTTGGTGCAGGAAACCACTTTTGCACTTGTATTAGTGTGGAAAAAACCCTTTTTGCACTTGTGATAGTGTTGAAAAACTACTTTTCGCACTTGTGTTAGTTTTGAAAAACCACTTTTCTCACTTGTGTTAGTGTTGAAAAACCACTTTTCGCACTTGTGTTGGTGCAGGAAACCACTTTTGCACTTGAATTAGTGTGGAAAAAACACTTTTTGCACTTGTGATAGTGTTGAAAAAACACTTTTCGCACTTGTGTTAGTGTTGAAAAAACACTTTTCGCACTTGTGTTGGTGCAGGAAACCACTTTTGCACTTGTATTAGTGTGGAAAAACCACTTTTCGCACTTGTGTTAGTGTTGAAAAACCACTTTTCGCACTTGTGTTAGTGTTGAAAAACCACTTTTCGCACTTGTGTTGGTGCAGGAAACCACTTTTGCACTTGTATTAGTGTGGAAAAAACACTTTTTGCCCTGTGATAGTGTTGAAAAACCACTTTTCGCACTTGTGTTAGTGTTGAAAAACCACTTTTCGCACTTGTGTTGGTGTTGAAAAACCACTTTTCGCACTTGTGTTGGTGCAGGAAACCACTTTTGCACTTGTATTAGTGTGGAAAAAACACTTTTTGCACTTGTGATAATGTTGAAAAACCACTTTTCGCACTTGTGTTGGTGCAGGAAACCACTTTTGCACTTGTATTATTATGGAAAAACCACTTTTCGCACTTGTGTTAGTGTTGAAAAACCACTTTTCGCACTTGTGTTAGTGTTGAAAAACCACTTTTCGCACTTGTGTTAGTGTTGAAAAACCACTTTTCGCACTTGTGTTGGTGCAGGAAACCACTTTTGCACTTGTATTAAGTGTGGAAAAACCACTTTTCGCACTTGTGTTAGTGTTGAAAAACCACTTTTCGCACTTGTGTTAGTGTTGAAAAACCACTTTTCGCACTTGTGTTGGTGCAGGAAACCACTTTTGCACTTGTATTAGTGTGGAAAAAACACTTTTGGCACTTGTGTTAGTGTTGAAAAACCACTTTTTGCACTTGTGTTAGTGTTGAAAAACCACTTTTTGCACTTGTGTTAGTGTTGAAAAACCACTTTTCGCACTTGTGTTGGTGCAGGAAACCACTTTTGCACTTGTATTAGTGTGGAAAAAACACTTTTTGCACTTGTGATAGTGTTGAAAAACCACTTTTCTCACTTGTGTTAGTGTTGAAAAACCACTTTTCGCACTTGTGTTAGTGTTGAAAAACCACTTTTCGCACTTGTGTTAGTGTTGAAAAACCACTTTTCGCACTTGTGTTAGTGTTGAAAAACCACAATTCGCACATGTCTTAGTGTTGAAAAACCACTTTTCGCACTTGTGTTGGTGCAGGAAACCACTTTTGCACTTGTATTAGTGTGGAAAAAAACACTTTTTGCACTTGTGATAATGTTGAAAAACCACTTTTCGCACTTGTGTTGGGGCAGGAAACCACTTTTGCACTTGTATTAGTGTGGAAAAACCATTTTTCGCACTTGTGTTAGTGTTGAAAAACCACTTCTTCGCACTTGTGTTAGTGTTGAAAAACCACTTTTCGCACTTGTGTTAGTGTTGAAAAACCACTTTCGCACTTGTGTTGGTGCAGGAAACCACTTTTGCACTTGTATTAGTGTGGTAAAACCACTTTTCGCACTTGTGTTAGTGTTGAAAAACAACTTTTCACACTTGTGGTAGTGTTGAAAAACCACTTTTCGCACTTGTGTTGGTGCAGGAAAACACTTTTGCACTTGTATTATTATGGAAAAACCACTTTTCGCACTTGTGTTAGTGTTGAAAAACCACTTTTCGCACTTGTGTTAGTGTTGAAAAACCACTTTTCGCACTTGTGTTAGTGATGAAAAACCACTTTTCGCACTTGTTTTGGTGCAGGAAACCACTTTTGCACTTGTATTCGTGTGGAAAAACCACTTTTGCACTTGTATTAGTGTGAAAAAACACTTTTTGCACTTGTGTTAGTGTTGAAAAACCACTTTTCGCACTTGTGTTGGTGCAGGAAACCACTTTTGCAGTTGTGTTAGTGTGGAAAAAACACTTTTTGCACTTGTGATAGTGTTGAAAAACCACTTTTCGCACTTGTGTTGGTGCAGGAAACCACTTTTGCACTTGTATTAGTGTGGAAAAACCACTTTTCGCACTTGTGTTAGTGTTGAAAAACCACTTTTCGCACCTGTGTAGTGTTGAAAAACCACTTTTCGCACTTGTGTTAGTGTTGAAAAACCACTTTTCGCACTTGTGTTAGTGTTGAAAAACCACTTTTCGCACATTGTGTTAGTGTTGAAAAACCACTTTTCGCACTTGTTTTGGTGCAGGTAACCACTTTTGCACTTGTATTAGTGTGGAAAAACCACTTTTGCACTTGTATTAGTGTGGAAAAAAACACTTTTTGCACTTGTGTTAGTGTTGAAAAACCACTTTTCGCACTTGTGTTGGTGCAGGAAACCACTTTTGCACTTGTATTAGTGTGGAAAAAACACTTTTTGCACGTGTGTTAGTGTTGAAAAACCACTTTTCGCACTTGTGTTGGTGCAGGAAACCACTTTTGCACTTGTATTAGTGTGGAAAAAACCACTTTTCGCACTTTTGTTAGTGTTGAAAAACCACTTTTCGCACTTGTGTTAGTGTTGAAAAACCACTTTTCGCACTTGTGTTAGTGTTGAAAAACCACTTTTCGCACTTGTGTTGGTGCAGGTAACCACTTCTGCACTTGTATTGGTGTGGAAAAAAACACTTTTTGCACTTGTGTTAGTGTGGAAAAACCACTTTTCGCACTTGTGTTAGTGTTGAAAAACCACTTTTCGCACTTGTGTTGGTGCAGGAAACCACTTTTGCACTTGTATTGGTGTGGAAAAAACACTTTTCGCACTTGTGTTAGTGTTGAAAAACCACTTTTCGCACTTGTGTTAGTGTTGAAAAACCACTTTTCACACTTGTGTTAGTGTTGAAAAACCACTTTTCGCACTTGTGTTGGTGCAGGAAACCACTTTTCGCACTTGTGTTGGTGCAGGAAACCACTTTTGCACTTGTATTAGTGTGGAAAAAACAC
>NC_136267.1:58710838-58823338 GCF_964187855.1 Myxine glutinosa
AGAGTTGGGATGAGTGGTTAAAAGTTTGTCCATGTTGTCTGAGAAAGAGATATAAAAGGTGTCCACAGTTAGGAGGCTGGTACAACACACAGACTAACAAGCAGTGGGAGCGGAGGGGAAGTCGCAGCCAGACGTACTCATAAGGGTTGGGGAGGTGTAAGATCAGTACAAGGGCAGTGAGAAATGGAGTTGTTGATGTAAAGCGTAACTCAGCTGCCGGGGCATGGTTCAGGACTATCAAATCGAGGAGAAAAGAACTGGGGAGAGACTGTAATGACTCGGGGACGTCATGTGGGAGGAAGGGTTCTGTTACAGTGCCTTCAGAAAGTATTCAAACCCCTTGACTTTTGCACATTTTGTTGTGTTGCAGCCTGAATTAAAAATGGTATTAAACTGAGATTTTTTGTCACTGATCTGCACACAATACCCCATAATATCAAAGTGGATTTTTTCTTTTAGCAATGTTTACAAAATAATAAAAAATGAAATACAGAAATATCTAATTTACATAAGTATTCAACCCCCTGAGTCAATACTTCATAGAAGCACCTTTGGCAGTGATTACAGCTTCGAGTCTTTTTTGGAATGTCTGTATCAGCTTTATACATCTGAATTGGGGAGTTTCTCCCATTCTTCCTTTCAGGTTTGCTCAAGCTCCGTCAATTTGGATGGGGAGTGTCGTTGAGCAGCAATCTTCAGTCTTGCCCCAGATTTCACCTGAGATTCAAGGCTGGGCTCTGCCTGGGCCACTCAAGGATTTTCACATTTTTGTTCTGAAGCCATTCTAGTGTTACTTTGGCTGTATGCTTGGAGGCATTTGTCCTATTGGAATGTAAATGTTTGTCACAGTCCAAGGTCTTTTTCACTCTCAAGCAGGGTCGCCTCAAGGATTTGCCTGTATTTGGCTCCATTCATTGTTCCCTCTATTCTTAAAAGTTTCCCAGTCCTTGCCACTGAAAAGCATCCACATAGCATGATGCTGCCATCACCATGCTTCACAATAGGGATGGTGTTCGATGGGTGATGAGCTGTGCTCCATTTCCGCCAGACGTAGCACTTTGCATTCAGGCCAAAGAGTTCCATTTTCGTCTTTCGTCTTGGGTTGTTGGTCACCTCCCTGACCAAGGTTGCTCAGTTTGGTTGGATGGCCAGCTCTAGGAAGAGTCTGGGTAGCTCCATATTCTTTCCATTTTCTAATGATGGGGCTCACTGTGCTCTTGGGAACCTTCAACACTAAAATTGT
Source organism: Myxine glutinosa (assembly GCF_964187855.1). Taxonomy (NCBI): domain Eukaryota; kingdom Metazoa; phylum Chordata; class Myxini; order Myxiniformes; family Myxinidae; genus Myxine; species Myxine glutinosa. The sequence goes on from NC_136267.1 coordinate 58,712,082, forward strand.
TTATGCCCTTCCCTAGATCTATGTCTCCTCCCAATTCTATCTGAGTTCTACAGACAGTTTCTTCGTCTTCATGGTCGAGTTTCCGCTCTGACATGCACTGTCAACTGTGGAACCTTGTATGTTTCTTTCTTAGGCGTCTCTTAGTTTTGTTTTTTTTAAATATACAAGATTGAGGCTCATGAAAGAGCTATCATGTAAAATTAATCACACAAAACACACATTAATCACACAAAAAGTCAAATCGACATATAAAACACAAAATAAGGGGAGCGGTAGACAAGATGGGGAGAGAGGGGGAAGGATACAATCACAACATTTGAGAGCAGTGACATTGAGAGAACTGTGGGAGGGAGAGGGCTTTGGGGGAGGTGGGAGAGGTATAAAACATATGGACACTGCAAGGACTTCCAGGAAATAAGTTTGAATTTCAAAAAAGTGGATCTGGGGTGAATTAGCGGGGGTAGAAAAGATCAAAGTTTTGGATGGGGGAAGACAAGAGATGGTGATGAACAGCTGTTTTAAAGACCTGGAGGGAGGAGTGGGAAAGATGAAGGTTTTGGATGGGGGAAGATAAGAGGTGGTGGTGAACAGCTGTTTTAAAGACCTGGAGGGAGGAGTGGGATTGAAGGGAGTAGGGGAGTTTGTTCCAGAGGCGGGAGATAAGGGGCATGAAAGAGTGAAGGTGGGCAGAGAGCCTAGATTTTGGCAGTTTAACATAAGAGGGTTGCTGGCAGATCTTGTGCGACCTGTAGGAATATTTGGGGGACAGAGCACAGAGAGAGCTGGGGGGGCAAGGCCAGAGAGGAGTCGGTAGAAGACAAAAAGACCACAAACCTGCCCTCGATGAGTGAGTGAAAGGCCCTCGGAGTTAGCTTTATCGTAGGAGATTCCAATGATTCTGAAAGCTTTGGTTTCAACAGCGTGAAGACGAGCTAGGTGTGAGGCAGGAGCACCAGCCCAGAGGGGAGAGCAGTATTCCATTGAGCTGCGGATGAAAGCCTTGTTTGTGGTGAGGAGCTCAGATGTGCCAAGGAAGGACTTCACACGACGGAGGATGCCCAGTCGGCGACTGACTTTGGAGGCCAGCTTGGAAATGTGGTTTTCCCAAGAAAGATCATGGCAGATAGTGAGACACAAAATCTTGAGCGACAGAACTTCTTGGAGAGGATTATTCAGAAAGTGGATGGGAGGGTTGTCCAGTCAGCCTTTTCGGAGAGACATCGTAAGAGTGTGAGATTTGTCAGGATTCAAAGACATGTTCCACTTGTTTGACCAGTCTGTGATTTTGTCCAGGTCTGCAGAGAGTGAGGAGGCTGCAGACTGCCGATCTGAGGGATGAGGAATGGAGCGGCAGAGAGTGGAGTCATCAGCAAAGAGATAGAGAGGATTTTCCAGAGAGTCAGAGAGATCATTGATGAAGACCAGAAAAAGCACAGGGCCCAGAATACTACCTTGGGGAACTCCAGCCTGAACAGGAAGGGGAGATGAGAGAAATCCATTCATGGCCACACGTTGACTACGACCAGAGAGTCAGAGAGATCATTGATGAAGACCAGAAAAAGCACAGGGCCCAGAACACTGCATTGGGGAACTCCAGCCTGAACAGGAAGGGGAGATGAGAGAAATCCATTCAGGGCTACACGTTGACTACGACCAGAGAGGAAGTCTGGAAGCCATGCATGGAAATTTCCATGGATACCATAGGAGGAGAGTTTGGTGAGCAGAGCTGGGTGCCAGGTTTCCTAGGGTTTTTTTTTAAAGACTTGTAAGTCTGAGGTGTTTTAGTCCTTTTCTTTCTTATGTTTTTTAGGTGTGTTTCTTTCTAAATCATGTCCAATCAATTGAATTGGCCACAGGTGAGCTCCAATATAGTTGTAGAAACATCTCAAGGATGATCAAAAAAAATTGGATGCACCTGATCTCAATATGGTGTGTCATAGCAAAGGTGTTGAATACTTATTGACTGAAGACATTTCAGCTTTTCGTTCTTAATTAATTTGTAAAATTTTCGAAAAAAAAATTCCATTTTGGGATATTATGTTTCGATCAGTGGCAAAAAAATCTCAATTTAAACCATTTAAAATTCAGGCTGTTTGTAACACAATAAAATGTGAAAAAAGTCAAGGGGTGTGAATACTTTCTGAAGGCACTGGGACTTGGTCTCAAAGTCATATCATCATCATCATCGTTATCATCATCATATCTACAGAAGTAAAGCTAGTCTTGTAGATCCTTAATCTTTTGGGCAAATGTAAATGATCAATTAGCAAATTTTAGGGGAGTTGGCCCGTTGCTCCCCTTAATTAAGGAACGTTGCCCTTCGACCTCATAAGGGCACCTACGGGAGCCTCCTTAACTTCTGCTTGAGTGTCCCTTATTTTTTATTTTGTCCCCGTAGTCAGGTTCACTATGTTAACAAATATAATTTCGTTCAAAATTTTGGGAGATTAGCAAACCTGTACATTTTTGGAATCATCAGAGCATGGAGAATCCGAAAATCAATGTTGGCATTTGCACAGACACAGATTTTGCATTTTCAAAATGGCCGCCATAAAATACATATTTTTCACTATCTCAGCTTCGAGTCAACCTATAAACTTAATTAAATATGCTAAACCTATGTTTTCTGGGTCAATGAATCCAATAAAGGCCTCAAAATAGTGCTCAGGATTATAGAAAAGCAACAAACAAAGGTCATTGAAAACCATTGTCTTTATATTTGTGATAAAACTGTATTACATAATACATGATATTGCAAGTCCTTTGAAGTTATAGGTTTGGGTTTATAAAGCAAGAAAGCAGCCTTGTTAGTATCAGATTGAACTACAAGTCCTATACACAGGATCTACTAGGTCTATACCGTTCAGGAATATGCTTTTGCAGATCTTCATCATTGTCCTGAGTGTCATTTTCGCAAAGGTGTCTACACAAATGTAAACATTAATTTTTGGATTCCTCATGCTCTGAATATTCCAAAAAATGTATAGTTTTGCTAAATTCTTGAACGAAAAAACATATAGTGGGGCGGCTTAGCCCAAATATTCAAAAGAATTGTGCATTTTGTGATACAAGCACCAAATTTGGCACAAATGTACATTAATATGTTGTGAACATTTTCAGATATTGGGCCACTTGAAATTCCGTAATTTTTTTTTTCAAATTTTTTCAAATTTCGTAATTTCAAATTTTTCGGGTGACACCGTCACAATTTCGGTCTTCGAGGCCGGCCGATAGGCAAAGTGTGACCGGAAGGGACGAGGTTCTCCTGACCACGTGGCCCTCGATCTGGGAAGCGAGAGGCGTTCCATTAGTGGACGCGCCCCTCACGCCCGACCTTTGGGCGGCCCCGGCAGGCCGTTTGTTTTGACGTTCCGTGACAGGCCCCGCACCCCCACCGGAAGTGGCTTCCCGAAGTGGCGTGATCCCGTACCGGCCGACCGGAAGCTTGTGCTGAGTACATCATACCTGAACAACTCAGTGAGGCAGAACACAGCAGTGCACACCAGGGTGACCCCTTCAGTGCATAAACCAATTAACCTGTCCACTGCAGGGCATATAGAAATGAAGTTATTTTCTGCATATAATAATAATATAAGTTCAGTTCTATATAACAATTTCTGTTATCACCACTACCACTACAACTACCACTACTACAAGCTTTGTCTGGAATTTTGTGGACTAACAGACAAACAGACATACAGACAAGCTGGGATCAAAACATTACCTCCTTCCACCATTGAGTGTAGAGGTAAACATCATGGAAATTATATCATGCCCTAGATTTAATTCATGCTTACCCGTGTATTTGCTTCACTGGTTCACAAGGTCTTTTGCATCTATCTATAATTCCAGTAATCTCTGTGTGTTTGTTTGTTTGTACGTTTGTACGTTTGTCTGTGACCGCTGTTTCTCGACAACCACGGGTCCGATATACTTTAAACTTGCCAGGTATATTGCTGGGGACCCGAGGATGTGCCTTTTCAAGGTTTCATATTAATCGGACAATTACTTACCGAGCTATGTCCAAAAAACGATTCAACCAATCAGAGAGCAGCGAGCTATCGCGTGTGCCGAATGTGGCGAACACACTCTGCCTCGGATGGCACATTTGAGAGCGTATTCATTTATTTCCCGTCGGCAAACTATGTTGGCGCTATGTTGGCGTTAAACGATGTTTTAAAACTAATTAAAACCCCGGGGGGATTGTCACTGTACTCGCAAGCCGTTCGCCGTTCGCTTTGGCGTTGCGAATGGACCAAAACATTTCATGAACCAAACCATTTCATGTAAAGCGTTCGCCGTTCGCTTTGGCGTTGCGAACGAACCAAAACATTTCATGGACCAAACCATTTCATGTAAATAGAGGGGGGGATATAATTTTAGATATAGATATAGTACGGGCATGCCCTAGTACATATAATTCAGACTCTCGTCTTCATTGCTGACCACACAATGTTCGCAACATATTAATGTACATTTGTGCCAAATTTGGTGCTTGTATCACAAAATGCACAATTCTTTTGAATATGTGGGCTAAGCCGCCCCACTATATCGGCCGGCCTCGAAGACCGAAATTGTGACGGTGTCACCCGAAAAATTTGAAATTACGAAATTTGAAAAAATTTGAAAAAAAAAATTACGGAATTTCAAGTGGCCCAATATCTGAAAATGTTCGCAACATATTAATGTACATTTGTGCCAAATTTGGTGCTTGTATCACAAAATGCACAATTCTTTTGAATATTTGGGCTAAGCCGCCCCACTATATCGGCCGGCCTCGAAGACCGAAATTGTGACGGTGTCACCCGAAAAATTTGAAATTACGAAATTTGAAAAAATTTGAAAAAAAAAATTACGGAATTTCAAGTGGCCCAATATCTGAAAATGTTCGCAACATATTAATGTACATTTGTGCCAAATTTGGTGCTTGTATCACAAAATGCACAACAGGTTTGCTATGCTGCTACACTAATAGTGAACCAGACTACTGCTCCCCCAACAACGTCAAGACGAGTGGACATTAAAATGAGCTCGTTCCGAACGACCGACCGATCATCCGTCCACGTACTTTTGTGTCTGCGATATTTAAAAAACCGTTGAACATTTCGCTTTCATATTGCAGATATCTATTCCTCATGACATTGTGTTAGCCTGATTAGATCAAGGCTGCGATTGACTGAATTATGTTGCCATGGCAACCATCTCGGTAACTTGGCTTGTGTACATGATATTTCAAAAAACCGTTCAAGATTTAGCTTTCATATTACACAGATCTCTTCCGAATACCACCGAAAAGGCAGAGGACCTATCGTGACCCGGATGGTTGTCGGACTCCGTGCCCTCCCGTACCATGTCAGGCTTTCCCTCCTAAACCGCTACTCCATGGAGTACCAGCGCCTCAGAGGGGATCTTATCGAGGTCTTTAATAAATTAAATCCGTTTTTTTTTTTTGGTAACATGATCCACGTGTTGTAGATTTTATGATTCACACAAATACATAAAAGTACCGTGAGAAATTAATTAATGAAAATGATCATCATGGGATCAATTGCTCTACAAATACCATTATTAATGATGATGACAACGGGTATACCCCTTTCTTGTTTACTTTTCCTTTATAGAAGGACGAGAGGGTATGTATGATACAGCAGCATAAAACAGTTAAATGTCATTTCGTACGCAACATTTCCTGCATATCGGACGTTTGGGATGTATAGATCAGCTCGACTGGTACGTCCCCCCTCTACGACGTGGTGGACCGTTGATTTCCTGTGGAAATTGTAAACAGGTAAGTGAAACCCTCCTTTGATGATAAACTGATAACATATTCGGATAAATTAAATAAACGCGTTATCGTTGCGTTTGATCCCGGTAGAATTTCACGCTCCCTTTAGGAGGAAGAAGAAGTCTACCGTTCTCAAGCACTGCTTGGGTACCCGGATGTACCTCAAGCTGCAGAGACAAAGCCGTTAAGGGAGGCGGGCAGTGTTGTCAAGGAACGTCTTCGACGTAATATTTTCCGCTTCACCATGAGCATGCACGGCAAACGCAAAGAGATCTACAAGTACGAGGCACCGTGGACGGTGTACGCCATGAACTGGAGCGTGCGGCCCGATAAACGCTTCCGCCTGGCCCTGGGTTCCTTCGTGGAGGAATACAACAACAAAGTACAGATCGTGGGGCTCGATGAGGAGAGCTCGGAGTTCGTGTGCAAAAGTACTTTCGACCACCCGTACCCGACCACCAAGGTCATGTGGATTCCGGATACCAAGGGTGTCTTTCCGGACTTGGTGGCGACCAGTGGGGACTACCTGCGCGTGTGGAGGGTGCGTGCCCGTCGTGGCCATTTTGTACAGCGGGTTTTCGCGAAAAGCGCGTCTCTTTGGAAGGCTCTGCAGTGGCCCTGAACCCGATTTTTCCCTCGTTGAGCGCGAATTAAATGGCTAGCTATCGATTCCGAGTCACGTTGATGTATTTCCTTGCGAATTGTTAAATTCTTGATTCCAAGGAAAGTTCATTTTTGAAATTCGTGTTTTTTTTTGGAAATTTAAAGCGCGTTTGCATTGCTTGATACATATATCTGTTCATGTTCATAAAAGTTGCTTTTATTGTTCAGATTGCTATGTTAACCGTGGGGAATCCACCCCATCATACTAAATAGAATCCCCATGCCGTCTCCAGGGAATGCGCGATCGTTACTAAGAGGTTGCCATGGCAACGCATTTTGAGATTTGCGTCACGATATGTTTGAGGACGTTGATAAGTACACGTGACATGTTTGCCCAGAGACCCCCCGACATCCCCCGTGTCAAATGGAGCAATGTTACCTGAGCGTTTGCTGCCTAGAGATTGGAACTTAAGCACCTGGAGTCCTGGACCGAACACCTCTTATCAATCACTGACAGCTCTGCAGATCACTACTAGTACTAGTACTTGTACTATGTTATTATGTAATGCGAAGTAAAAACCAAGGTGGTCGACGTGGACATTTATTTATTAAACTCCTGTGATTACACCAAAGGAAGAGCATTCCTCGTTTCCTGTAACACATTTACACTCTCCAGGTATTGCAAGTGTTTCCCTCTGATTAGGGGGTTTATTATTATCATTTTGAATTTGCTTCTTCTTCAGTATGCGTCTCTTGTGCCACTGATGCAGTGCCCCCCTGTAGGTTAGTCGCCTACTCTTGGTGAAGAACCCCGTGGGATCTTTAACGTCGAACAACTAGTTCCGGCACATGAGACGTTCATTTTAACGCCTGTCCGAGGGACGGCTAGGTCTGGTGTTGGCTTAACAGGTAAGGCGGCACACTCTAGGTCTTCGGGTCCTGAGTTTGAGGAACTGTCATCCTGTTAAAATAATACCAGTTGGGTTGTCTCAACCTGTCATCCTTCCGAAGTTAGCAAATTCAGTAGCAGCTTACTGGGAAGAATGAGCCATTCGAGTGTCCTGCGTTGGAGTGGCGACCCGTCCAGGATTGTGCCCCCTAGCTAAGGAAAAACTGAATGTCTGAAGACACGAAAGGAGTGTTTTTGGTTCTTCTTCTTAGAGGAATGGCACACAGATTGATTCCTCACCCTGCCTGCGAAACACCAGGATGACAGTTAGTATCTGGGCTGATATTTGAACCCAGGCTAGACAGGTAGGCGAGTGTGCATACCTCTCGGCCATGCTGCCTTCCCCAATAATTTGGTCCAATGTAATGCAAGGGTTGAGTTTAAAGTAAATGACGATCAAGCTCGTTTGCCTGCATTTGCTCTGCAACTGCTTTTAGTTTTAGCTATGCCTGTGATTGACAGACGTGTTCCGTGCATACAGGTGGGCGATACGGAGACGAGACTCGAGTGTCTTTTGAACAACAACAAGAACTCCGACTTCTGTGCTCCGCTGACGTCTTTCGACTGGAACGAGGTGGATCCCAACCTTCTAGGTGGGTTGTCCGAATATGACGACTGCCCTCATCCCAATCCGTTCCCCTGACGGCCAAAAACGATATTTAGCACGATATTTCAAAAAGTTGTGGATGGATTATGACAACACGAGGTGGAAAAGTTGGTTAGGTGATGAGAACAAGTCGATTAGATTTTGGTTCAGGTCCAAATCCAGATCCAACCTATCAGTGGATCCAAAACATAAACGGTTCAGCCAGGTGGAGGTATGCACTCTACCAGGTGCTGTTCTAGTTTGTCACAGGTTTGATTAAACAGGGCCGACCACTGCTGCGGTCTCCAAGACAAAACTTTTCAATTTGCCAATGGGAAAGCTCTCATTTCTACTCTTCTTCATTTACATTGAAACTGTGAGAGTGTTAAATACTTTTACATCAGGGGGGTAGAGCAATATGTAGAGCAGCTAGATCTGAATAGGTAACATGCTTCGAGATGTCGCGATAGCTAGAACCCACTATGTACCTTTAAGTTATTATGTGTAGGCGTTTGTCGGGTTAAGATGTATACTTGTGAATCTACCAGGAGGAGGTTCGAGTGATAAGTAGTGTCGGGATTAAGAATAAACCCCTGTGTGTCACACCTGGCAATCAAGCCTTTGTCCCTTATGGCAACGCATACCCTGTAGACACGTAGATAGGTCCCGAGTACAACACTAAATAACGCCCTCCCCTGACATGACTTCGAAAGGCCAGGACACCGCCGCATGGCCGCCGCCATTTGCACCTCCGACGGGCCTAACCAGATTGAGTGCCACGTGCTATGACCACACCACAGGCCTGTGATTTGGTGGAGGCCACTGATTGGGTGGCATGCCAAGGCTGACGTCACCGCCGCGGAGTGATACGAGGGGCGGCAGGACGTTCGTTGAGTGAGTGAGTTGGCCGGCAGTTGAGTTCGCACAGGCAGAGAGTTGCTTCGTTGGCTTGGATTTGGCTCAAAGCGGCACTTGGCGTGCAGTGGACTTGCGCTCTCTTCCCCTTTTTGCCGTTCTTCGTCGTTCTGTGTTCGTGCTCGAGTTGAGGGTCGACCTTGTGTGGAGCTCGCGGGCCTGCGTTGGACGCGTGGTGCTTGGTGCACGGACCTCGTGGGCAGCGAGAGGATCGGAGCGTGGAGCGAGGCCTGGTGGTGCTCGGAGGCGGTCGGAGAGGGCCGCGTGGGATGCCGAACGGAGCCGTGTTGGACGGCAAACCATACAAGACTACAGACAGATAAGGCCGAGCTCCGCGTTTACACTGTACATGACGAGACGTGTTATTTTGGTATTCATATTCCCTCGTCTGTGGTTGAGATCTGTCGTGTGGGGACGTCCCAATTAGGATATTCATTACCGGCGCGTGCTTTTCCTGTCCTTGCCTTTTTACTTTAATAAACCCTTATATTATTTTTATATTCCCTGTACACCTGAGCCCGCTTGAGTTGATTTCCCCGACAGGATCGCCATTTCGCAGGTAAGCGCTTCCACAGCCTCCATTTTCCTTCTCCCTCCCGTGCGACATAAAGTACAATCCGTGTTTGGGTTGTTGCCTCCGAATAAGACCGTTTAGGCTATCCGCGACTCTAATGTTAACCGGAGTTGCGCGACAATACTTTGGTGCCATCCTTAGATTCGTTTAAATTTTATCCAAAATATGAAGGTGTTGATGTTCACCAACTGAGGCATCATGGCCATTGTCAGGACGGTGAGACCTCGGTGTCTGAGTGATGTTTTGATGAAACTTTGTCACGTCAACAGGAACATCAAGCATCGACACAACGTGTACCATCTGGGGTCTTGAGACCGGCCAAGTACTGGGAAGAGTGAACCTCGTGTCAGGACACGTTAAGACGCAGCTCATTGCTCATGACAAGGAGGTATGTGAGGGGGACGGGGAATGTGGGGGTAGTTTACGAATGTCTTTCATGAACTCACAATGTTTTACTGCTAGCATGGTTATACTGTACGATTCAATAAATCACAAAAAGATTCATTTGCTTTTGGTAAATATTGGTCGTTCCATTCGAGGATGAAGTGAGTGTTATTATTACATTATTAAATGATGGATTAATAGGTCAGACATTTCCTCCAAGTTCTGTACAATTTGCTCAAACACCACAGTTATATCTAACGAGACTGATGGCAATTGATAAACGGTGTTAGCAAAAGAGTTTAATGTTTTGCCTCCTACTTGCTTAGCTAGCATAATAACGGAACCTTTTATTACTTGCAAAATCGAAGATTTTTCAAGTATATCGGTTGGTCTTGTGCATTATTACCTTCGCAAAAGCGGAAGGTTATGTTTTGATCGCTGTGTATTTATTTGTATGTCTGTGTGTGTGTGTGTGTGTGTGTGTGTGTATGTTATTCGCATAACTCAAAAAGTATTCAACCGAATTGCATGAAATTTGGTGGGTAGATTGGTTATTATACGGGACACATTTGATTAGATTTTGGGAGCAATCGGGTCAAAGGTCAAGGTCAAGGTCACGAAAAGGTCAAAATCGTATTTTTACCATAGCGCGGTCAATTTTTATCCAATTGGCATGCAACTAATGCCAAAATGTTCAGAATTCAATGCCCGATCTTGTTTGTCATAACTCGGTCAATTCTTATCCGATTTGCATGAAATCAGCACCAAACTGTTCACTGTTCTGTTCCCTACACTCCCATGCCAAGTACAGAACAGTAGCTGCGGCGAAGGTATGCGCTCTACCGAGTGCCCGTTCTAGTTCTGTCTGTTTGTCTGTCTGTCTGTCTGTCAATCACCTACAGGTCACAGTTTTAAACTGATCTTTATGAAACTTCATCAGATTGTAGAGTTGGTCAGAAGGAAGACGCCTATTGATTTTGAGGTCAAAGGTCATTTTGAGTTCAAATTTCTAAAATCGGCATTTTTCATCCGATTGACTTGAAAATTGAACAGCATTTGCATATCGAGTCACCAAATTGGGAAACGAACTATTTTTTAGGTCAATAGGTCAAAGCAAGGTCAAACTTCCAAAATAATCAATTTTCATCTAAAAAATCATCAATTTTCATCCAATTGATTTGAAGATGAAACAGCAATTGCACATTGCCTCAGTGAATTGAGAAACCAACTATTTTTCAGGTCAAAAGGTGAAAGGTCAACTCGAGGTCAAACTTCTAATATCAATTTTCATCAGAAAAATCATCAATTTTAATCCGATTGTCCTGAGCTTTGATTAAGATGGTCAGTTTTAATCTTAATGAAATGGACAATTTGATGTATCTGTGGCAACTTTCTTTGGGGGGGGAGGGGATTTTGCAAGTATCGTGCTCTGCGTGACGTCTTGTTTATTTATGGAAACCGATATTGCTTTGCCCTTGGGCAGGTTTACGACATTGCGTTCAGCCGTGCTGGTGGCGGTAGGGACATGTTTGCATCGGTGGGGGCCGATGGTTCCGTTCGTATGTTCGACCTGAGGCACTTGGAGCACAGCACCATCATCTACGAAGACCCTCAGCACCGGCCTCTCCTTCGTCTCTGCTGGAACAAGCAGGACCCAAATTACCTGGGTACCATGGCCATGGATGGCCTGGAGGTAACTTGCCGTGACACCGAGTAATAATGTGCGAAACCAAGATGAAAGAAGCGTTTGACTGACATCCTTATGGGCCGGCAGGTGATTATACTGGATGTTCGTGTACCATGCACTCCCGTGGCACGGTTAAACAACCACCGAGCGTGCGTGAATGGCATCGCCTGGGCACCGCACTCCTCCTGCCACATTTGCACAGCCGGTGAGCCCCGGTCCGGTCCTCATTCCCAGCAATTCTTTGAGATTTTGTTTACACACCATTCAAAGAATCTCCAATCCCACGCACTGCCTTCTAATTGTGAAGCCTTCATCATGGCAGAAGTTGTTTGATCTAACCTTATGTATAGAGTAGTTAACCACATTTCCTATCATAAGCAAATTTAAACTCAAAGTTTTTATTGAGTTTAGGGTGCCTTCACATACACGGATTATTCTTACGAGTCCTTACGGATCGCCAACTCGTAGTCAATCGCAAGCATCCGTAAATAACGGAAGATGATTTTTCATATGTCAAAAGTTGTTGCGAGTTGTGACGAGTTATCTACGGATACCAGCGAGTTATTTACGGATGCTTGCAACTGACCGAGTTGGCGATCCGTAAGGACTCGTAAGAATAATCCGTGTATGTGAAGGTTGCATTAATAATATTTTTTAAGAGGTAATAGTCAAAGAAGTCATTAAATACAATTTCTCTCACCAATGCCAAATTAAACATTGGTGTGCGGTGTCTAGGGAAGGTCACCGTTCCAGAGTGGGAGATTCTTCCCAAAATGATGTTCTGGTACCGGAGTTTTGGCAGGAAGTGATAGTTTCTGCTGCTGCCTTGAAGTCGCTAACCTTCCGTTCTAATGTATTAATGCTTACCTTCACCCTCATCCCAATCCGTTCCCCTTGATCCAGCTGATGACCATCAGGCGCTCATCTGGGATATTCAGCAAATGCCTCGTGCCATTGAGGACCCGATCCTTGCCTACACAGCCGAGGGCGAGATCAACAACGTCCAATGGGCCTCGACACAGCCCGACTGGATCGCCATATGCTATAACAACTGCCTTGAAATCTTGCGCGTCTGACTATAGCGACGTCTGTGCCGTCACTGCCAACCATGCAACACTGCTTCCTATTTATATAGGACAGACATGGGTAGGGAACACAGCGGTTTGTGAAACATTTGACGGGTAACGGAACCGTTTTGCAAACTCTCCAGTCCTCCTAACGGTTGTTTTTGCATTTTGGACGACACTTTCCCATTGTTGCCTGATATGTAAGCATTTTGCAGGAAAATGTCGATTATACAATAGAATTAGCATGATCCACCGTGCTATAATCGCGCAATGTAGTACCGACTGTTTGAACCCGTTAGCAGAATGCACTTTATAAATCACGAGTGCTTTGTGAATAATTTCTGCTCCATTTCTAATCGCTACTAACAGGGAGCGTTGGTCCATGGATAGACTTTTAGCCTATATGTTTATTTTACTGCAAGCTGGTAATATTGCACACACTTAGATAGTCTTCTATTTTAATTGATTAGATGTAGTAAAGGTGTGCATTCTTGGCTCTTTCATCATCTGTAAATATTTAATATTACTGTACAGAAGACTGAAATTTGCTCTTTTATGAGACCGTAGATAAAAAGGAAATGAAGTACCGCTGCCGGCTCAGGCTTTTTAAATTATTTTTGGCTATAAAACAAGACGCCTGCGCTTTTCAAATTATTGTTATGCGGTTTGGGTCGGGTCAGAGGGTGGCATGTCGGAGGGTGGGGTATAGGGTGGGTGTTAGAGCTTCGCATGTCCCTGCTTAACATTTGACCCATTGCATTGCCTGGTACATTAAATGTGAGGGGCGGTTCATTGTTAACCTGCACTTTTTGCTCTCGGCCTCTAGGGGATCATAAAAAACTACCGAACACCAGAAGCGTGCGGAGTAGAAATGGACAAAATACTTGGTAATTCGCACGTGAAGCGACATCAAAGGCTGTGCAATGCATTCTGGGTATTTCCAAAATGGAGGCAAGCAGTAAGTATGTCGTGCTGGGGAGCATTGTCATGCATTTACGTTTCCGCTGTAGACAAATGCTAAATAAGATGAAACGTGTCTAAGCGACGTGCTCTACAGTTTAGTAATAAGTGTCCACCATGTACAAGCCAGCGAGTGGTGTACGAAGTTTTGAAATTGGTGATTAACATGGTCACATGCATCTATTTGCATCATTTGCTGGGTGTGCTACATCCTGTAAGCCGCATTAGGAATGTTGAATCTGCCCAGGGTGCCGGCGATAGCTCGCCTACTCTTCGTCGAACACTTGATTTTGGGCAATCTCTGCATCAACGTGCGTGATATTGCAACGGAACTGTGTATCGGTATTGGAAGAGTGGAACCAACCACCATTCATGCATAAATCAAATTTGATTAAAAAAACAAGCAAGAGGCGAGTTCAGAGTATTCGTGTTTGGTCGAAATTCACTTGGGATGGCCAATGCTTTGCCATCACGGTCCAGACATCTCGCAGTGCGATTACCATATGTTCGGACAACCGAACCAGAAGGAGCGTCTGCAGGCATCACACAATTTCCACAACAATGAGGATATTACAGCAGATGTGCTGAAATGGCAATGCATCTGTTCTAAAGATCCATCTGCTCCTGGCATTATAAAGTGAATCCCCGATGGAACAAATGCGTACGGATATCTTAAAATACGTAAAATACGATACGCTTCATTAACTCCACTTGTTACGTTTACTGCAACAAAAAGTGCAAATTAACCTTGGACAACCCTCCTAGTTCGACAACAGTTAAGGAATGTTAAACACGTCTGAAAGCATATCCGTATCATTTTGTAACACACGTAGATCTTTGATGTGCACGGCCTAGTTTACCGTGTTGCTACATCAACAACAACAACAACAACAAAAATATGAAATCAAAACCTTAACGCTTTTGATTTTTGTTACATTGTAGTATTCTACTAGCATATTTGAGTGATTTTGCCTGCAGGTAGATAACCTCAAGATAACCGAATGATAACTTCAAGGAAAGCAATGTTCTTGTGTTTACCGAGTTAAAAACCTGCAAATGGCATGCGGTTAGTTATTACATATGAGCTCTAGAATAAAAGTAGATAAAGCTAGTGATGTGCGCTTGCCATGACAAAATGGATTCTATCTATGATTAAATTGTTCTGCATTGCATACTATACTTGCTCCCACCTGAGTTTAGGGCACGAAAAGGAGGGGATCTACAGCAACGACATCCCTCTTGGTTCGCACACGCGCGTTTGTCCACATTAGGGCCTTCGGACCGATTGGTGTGGCTCGCGCCGTTCTTGGTGTGTTACGTTAGCCGTTAACCTGTGTGACACGTGATGATTCGATATTTTTCTCTGGATTTTCCGTGGGGTGAAGTTTGGTGCTTTATGTTGCCCAATCTGCATTAATTCATCTGCCTTTATTGATTAATTAGTCACCTATGTGGGGTGAAGGATTGCAATTTTTGTTTTGTCTCGAGTTCGGACTTTAACCAATTGTCTTATCTACCGTTTGGTGTATGCAAAGTATAATTATCTTATTGACAAGCCCTTTCTTGTTCAATGTCGAGCTGTTTTGCTGATCATTTGTTTTGTCAATTTGCTTTTTTGTAAATTACATTGTTGTTTTGCCTTTTTAAAACTATCGTGTGCAGTTTCTATTCATCCAAGCAAACCTGGTCGCTATTCTCGCTCGAATTTTGTCTAGTTTCAGTAATGTGATGTTGGTCTCTCTCGGCAGCACTGTATAATACCATAGTTTGCGGAGCAAATTTACTTGCGTTTTACTTGTCTTTATTTGAGGTGACCAGTCGAAAGTCTACTCTGGAAACCATCATGACACGGGTCTCAAAGAAACTGGCTCGATTTAATTACTTTGATTAACTACTTACCCTGCTATTCATTTGAATACTATACTGTCCTGTGATTCCCCTCGGCGAAGACCGGGAAATCATGAATAGCCAAAGCGAGCGTTAATGGAGGCGTTCAGTTCAATAGCGGACTTGACTATATACAGTGCGTATCAAAAAAAAGGTAATCCGAATTCAAGGGGTTAATATGCAAAGGTTATTTAGTTTGACAATTTACATGTGGTTTACCAGTTATGATGAGATCCTCAGCTTTCCATTGATGCCTTTCATGCATCATTGCTGTCACACATGACCGAGTACATGTTCATTGAATATGACAAGTTCAAATCGCATTTTTACAAGTTTGGCTAATCGATGCAACACAGTTTGAAATGGACGCATTACTTGTTGACTGCCAAGTTGATTATGTAAAATTGTTAAGCTGGTCTGGTAATCGTTGGTTGCATCATCCTTTGTTTAAGATGGGTATTTAAGATGGGCCTACAGTGTATGGTTTTAGAGACAGTCTGAGTCATTGAAAAGATGGTTCAACTTACGACTGAACAGCGGACCTCCGTGGTTACAACCTTTCACCAAACTGGAAGTTTGCAGCGAACTCGTGATGCGTTCTGGGAACGTTTCCCAGAATGGGAGCCTCCAGCAGCCAAAACCATCTGGGCGAATGTTAGAAAATACCAAGAGCATGGCACTAGCCTCAACCGCAACAAGGGGAATTCTGGTAGGAGGCGCACTGGGCGATCGGAAATGAACATTGCAGCAGTAAGGCAGCAAGTTTTGGAGCATCCTCGGGATACCAGCACAAGACGAAATGGGACGGGCTTGCCTTGGGCAACATTCAACCGAATCAAAAGACTGGACCTCCACCAACATCCATATCGGATTCACATCCGGCATCAACTTACGCCAGAGGATTTTGCCAGGAGGCTGGTGCTTGCCGGATGGTTGATAGCACGTTGCGAAGCAGATGTAAATTTCCTGCGGTATCTCGTTATCGGCGACGAAGCTGCTTTCGCCATGGATGGCAAGGTCAATACCCATAATGTTCTTGAATATGCACCGACAGGACAACCCCCGAAATTTAATTTTGACACCAACATGAATCGACAAAAGTGGACTGTTTGGTTGGGACTTTGTGGAAGTGGTCAGGTAATCGGACCATTTTTCTTTCAAAGGAATGTCAATGGTAACAGGTATCTGCAGATGATCAATGATGAAGTTTTACCGCAGCTGGAGGGGAACTTTGAGCGACAGGTTCGTGGTGTCTTCAGATATCTCTGGTGGGCCCAAGACGGCGCCCCAGCACATCATCTTATCGCTGCCCGAGATCGACTGAGGGAACTCTTTGGAGACCGAGTCATCGCTCTCAACCATGCAGTGGAATGGCCACCAAGATCACCTGGCCTCACACCATGTAATTATTTCCTTTGGGGACATTTAAAGAACAAGGTGTTCGTAACTTCTCCCCGTGATCTTGACGAATTGCAGGACCGTATTCGACATGAAGTGGATACTTTGTGCAATGACCCGGCTATGGTGAGACGAGCAGTTCAGGGCATGCTCCCCCGCTGTGAGCTTTGTGTTTAAAGGGGAGGTGGACATATTGAAGGTGTGGGTGCATAAAGGCCAATCATTCCTGAGAAAAGTTCGCTTCTGACGTTCATTTTGCACCAATTATCCTGACTTGCATCGATTAGCCAAACTTGTAAAAATGTGATTTGAACTTGTCATTTTCAATGAACATGTACTCAGTCATGTGTGACAGCAATGATGCATGGAAGGTATCAATGGAAAGCTGAGGATCTCCTCTTAATTAGTAAACAACATGTAAATTGTCAAAATAAATAACCCTTGCATATTAACCCCTTGAATTCGGATTACCTTTTTTTTGATACGCACTGTATATGCGCGGGGGTGGAAAGAGAAGAAGAAGAAGCTTTTACCTGAGCGATCCGCCGAGGAGTCTTCAAACCTGCAAAAATAACAAACGAAAAACGGATTTAGAATGTACAAAAATAAACAGGTTTATTTAACGGAATGCCGGTAACAATAAACGCGACAGTAAATAAATGTCTGAAGTTGGGATCCCTCACACCAGACTTAGACACAGACACAGGGATAAAATAAAGTGGAATGAAAATAACTGTGTAAGCCTTGCACTTAGCTCAACTGGTGCCTTGGCAGTGATCGTCCAGCCCCGAGTGTGCACTCCGGACGTGGCTCCGGTGTTGGCGGGAAGAAGGCCTCGACGTGCCCTTGTTCACTAGGCCTCGATAAGGCCTCCCGCGCGACGCCAATGAGTGGGTGTGTAACCCGCTTCCTCAGCCGTGCAATGTCCTCACAAATTCGGCACGGAAACTGCGATGCACCCAACGTCCATATCAGAAAGAAGAGAGATTCAAGGGTGAAGGAAGGCGTGAGGGCAAGAGGTCGAGGTAGAGGAATCGCGAGGGCAGTAGCGAGCGAGGTCCGGGCATGAAGGGATCCAAAACAAGAGGGGCAAAATGCCGGCCCGCCGTTGTTTTTACGTCGGGTCCTGACGTGCTCGGTGCCTCTCCTCCAACCCCTGCCGGCCAACACCACAGGCTTAGCTCTCCACCAATGGCCGCGTCGCTTCTCCCTCCTGCCATCGGTCCATGGCCAATCAGTGCGTCGCTTCTCCCGTCCAATCGCTGCCCCTCTGGGCGTGTCATTTGCTGCTTGCTTCGATGTTGCCATACAAGCTGGCGCTGTAGCTGGCCGCGGTTCCATCAGCAGTGCTCCGAACTGGCTTCTGGTGAGTTTTATTGTGGGGAGGGGAGGGGGGAGGGGGGGGATTTAATCAGTGTACTAATGGGCCTGACTCGTGTCTATGGTGCAGTGCCAAAAGAGCCAAAGGATAGATCACAAGGGGATTAACATAATCCCTACACTAGTTAACACGCCCCATTCCTCCTAACGGGGACGAATATACACTTAATCCGATATTCGGGCTAAACAGGTCCCTGACTTATGTACATCAAAGTGGTTCTTTCTACCCACGATCATCCGAGCACCTACCTATGCAGATCTACCTGAATCTATATATCACTACCCCAAAATTCATAACAATACTATGGTATTCATGGAATACTTACCCTGCACAGTCAACTCTTCTGTTTTCAAACGTTTTTCTTCTTCTTTGATCCAATATGGCTACCAGACCACGTGAGCGATGACATCATAAATTTATATTCACTAATGTAATTGTTGCATAGATCACACTCAATAAATTTCAAACTGATCAGACTAAGTGTTGTCCCTGTCGAATTATGACGTCATAATTATGACACCAATGACGTCATTGTTGACAACACCTATTCCCCATTATGGAGTTCTTCACAATGAGCCACGTTGCAATTTTTTCCATGGAGCGGTTTTCAGAGATATAGAGGTGCAACCTTTTCGATTTTTCCAAGATGGCACCTGTACCACGTGACCTATGACATCATAATTATCATTAAAATATTCCACAGGTGGAGGCACCCACTCTTATGGTAAAATTTCGTGCCAATTGGACCAACGGTTGCCGAAAAAAATAATTTTTTTATAAATGCAGACACGTACGCACAACATACGCAACCGAATGCTTAACCCTGTTTTCACTTCACAAGTGCAGGGTAATGAGTGTTGTGGATATCTGACCAACACATATGGTTTGATCTTGGAATTGTCATTCCAGATGTCTGTACGCATATTAGGATTAAAGGTTGAGTCACCCAATCAAGATGGTGAAGGAGCTGTGCTCCCACGTAGTCGGAAGAATGGACGCGACAAAAAGCTGGAATTCGTCCGAGTTTCGATATTGTCACAAAACAACTCGGGTACTCTGAAAAGCCCGTTTATCGGGCAGCAATATATATACACACATTATCCCGGAGCGTTTGCCCGGGAAAGGCGAGAGGGGGCGTGGCTGGGCGTCCTGGCCGCGGCCTGGCAAGTCGAGGGCGGGCATGCCCGGGCGTCCCGGCCGAGGCCTGGCAAGTTGAGCGCGGGCCTGCCCGGGCGTCCTGGACGAGCCCGGCATGGTGATCGCTCCGCGTCCTTGGTAGGTGCAAGTCGATTGTGTAAACCCAGCGGTAGCCGCAACACACGTCCCCCCAGAATCAACTTGCACCGGCAGGGTCAATTTGAGGGGGGTCCTGATGACCCGGCCGAAGCGACCCCTGGCGGGTCGTGGGGGGGGGGGGGTCCGGTGTGGTGGTGGGCGGTCGAGTGGGGGGCACCGTGGACAGGGGGCGGCCTCGCCGCGGCGGAAGGGCCAACCGTGGCGGTTGGTCGATGTCCACGTGCGCCGGCTTGAGGCGGTCCACCGTAATCCGGTCCGACCTGCCGCCGATGTCGATGACGAACGACTTGTCGTTCCCGTCGCAGGACCCGGAAGGGCCCGTCGTACGGGGGCCGGAGTGGCCCCCGATGTGCGTCATGACTAGACTACGGATTTTTATGTTAAGAAAATAGGCTTTTTATGTTTTGAAAAGCGGAATTTTTTTTTTTTATGTGAAAAAATCCCGAAATATTTTTTTCCCCCGTTTTATTCATTTTTTATTATTACCAAGTTTTTCAGAAATCAGTCAAAAAAAGAACAAAAAATGGTAAGCTTTTTCCTGCACAACATTAAGCACTCTGGGCTAGTAAACAGGTAAAAAATGACGTTCAGGTACCTTTATTGCAACCGCATTGTTTGATAAGTAGAGGACTAGAAGAAATTGACAAGACCCTTTTAGGAACGGTTAAAGTAGGTGTTTGAAATCATTATCTTGGTAATGTTCTCCTTGGTGAGGCGGTGTCGGCGGTCAGTGAGGACGTTTCTGTAGACGGAGAAGGACCTTTCCACGTCGACGCTGACGATGAGGCAGTACCTCAAGAGGGGGATGTCGGCAAGCTTGACTCCAGCCGGCACACCAACCTCAGATCCGTGCTGATCTCCATCCAGGATCAAAGCCACTGTCCTCAGCACACCAATGTCGGGATTGCGCTGCAGCACCGCCTTGAACTTGGTGAGCAGGATCCCCTTACGGCAGCCTCGGATCTTTTCGAGCTCCTCCTTGGCCTGATCAAGGAGCTGGAAGGCCTTGGCCAGCTCCATGCCGGCCTCCTCCAGCTGCTTAAGGATCTTCGGGATGAACGACATGTGGGCATTTAAGAAGACCAAACTGAGCTTGATGTCCGCCTTTCCGAACAGGTCCTTGGCACTCCGGATTGCCATCGCGTCGTCATCGTTCAGCTGGTCCACAATGTCCTTGACGGCCTCGAAGTGCTCGGCGTAAAACACCGCGGCGTCGATCCACGTCCCCCACCGAGTCAGAATGGGCTCCGGGGGGAGAGAAAGATTGGGCTGCTGCTCCTTCCAAAGGACAACACGCGACGGGGCTTTGACGAACACCTTCTTCGTCGTGGCAATCAGGTCGTTGACGTCCTTGAACATTTCTCGGACTGTCTCGCAGACACGGTGGAGCGCGTGGGCAACGCAAGTCACATGCAGCAAGTCCGGGAAGAAAAACTTCCTTCAAAAAGTTCCTTCAGGGCATGGCCGGCCTTGATCATATAGGCCGTGGCGTCGCTGACGAGGACCTTGAGGCACTCCGGCTTGAAATCAGGCCAAAGATAGCGCAGCGTGTCATTGACTGCGCGCACGATCTCCCCGGAGTTGGTCTTCTCCAGAAACATGCACTGGACGAGGTGGGGACGAAAGTACCCCTCCTTGGACAAGCGTCCCACGATGATGTTGGCCACATATCGACCTGTCGAATCGGTCGTCTCGTCGACGGACAGCCAGATGGGCTGCTGTCCGAGGTCGGCACGTATCCCCGCCAAGGCCTCGTCGTAGCACTTGTCGAGGTAGTGCTTTCGAATCCAGCTTTCATCGGGGATCTGGAGAGTGATGTGCTTCTCCAGGAACGACCGGAGGGCAGGGTTTTCCAATTTCGACCATGGGATGCCAGCGGCCAGCATGGCCTGGCACAGCTCCTGAGCCACGACGTCGCACTTGTGCCTCTTTCCGCCACCAAAGTCCTCCATGGTGGCTTGCGTGACCGTCCTCTTCTTCTTCAAGGCCAAGTTGCTCTTGTGGCGGTCTCCTCGGACATGTTGGGCCAGCTCAGACTTCTGCTTCGCCCGGAAAGTCTTTTCACAAGCTCGACAGAAAGCCGTGTCACTCGACACGTACTTGAAGGTGGCCCCATCGCCGCCAGCGTTGAATTCCTTCAGCCACTTGTCACGAAGAGCAGCACTCATCTTGATAGGAGACTTGTTCACACTTTGTGTACACTCTCTCACTGTAGTACACCGCCTCACTGCTGTACACGCTGGGGACGCAACGCACGCAAGTGGACGCAACATTTTGTTTTTGAGATCGATCGCAGTTAAAAATTTCGATTGCAGTTAAACATTTCGATCGCAGTTAAAAATTTCGAAAAATTCCTTCATTTTTTTTTAGCGTTGCCAGACATTTTCGACCAAAAAGGGCATTTTATTTTATTTTTCCCGAAAAAGGGCGAAATAATTTTTTTCTCCGAAAATAGCAAAAGAATTTTTTTTTGCGCGCAAAAAGCCGTTTTATGTGAAAAAATATTTTTTATTTTTTCACATAAAAATCCGATGTGCAGTCATGACGCACAAAAACGTACTCCGCTGTGCGAAGCGCTGGGGGGACGTAGGACTGGGGGTCACCGTGGTGGGATGTTGGCACGGGGGCAAACCGTCAGACGGCCTCCTGGAGGTCCGAGCGCTGGTGAGCTGCGGACCAGGGACTGGTAGCGTCGGGCACGAATTCGCCCGGGACGCGTAGCGCCTGGCCGTAGACAAGCTCGGTGGTGGATGCCCGGAGGTCCTCCTTGGGGGCCGTGCGGAGGCCCAAAAGGACCCACGGCAGCCGGTCGGCCCAACCGCCGTCTTGAAGGCCGGCCATGAGCGCGGCCTTCATGGAGCGGTGGAATCGCTCGCACAACCCATTGGCTTGGGGGTGGTAGGCCGTAGTACGGTGGAGCTTGACCCCCAGGTTGCGGGCGACCACGCCCCACAGCTCAGAGGTGAACTGCGGCCCGCGGTCCGACGAGATGTCCGCCGGTGCGCCGAAGCGGGCGACCCAGGTGGCGATGAAAGCCTGCGCCACGTCGGCGGTGGTGGTGGAGACGAGGGGAACGGCCTCCGGCCACCTGGTGGTCCTGTCCACCATGGTGAGCAGGTGTGTGAACCCCCGTGATGGGGGGAGGGGGCCCACCAGATCCACGTTGACGTGGTCGAAACGTCGTTCGGGCACGGTGAAAGGTGCCAGCGGGGCCTGGGTGTGTCGGTGGACCTTGGCCTGTTGGCAGGCTGTGCAGGTGCTGGTCCAATCGCGGACGTCCCGTCGAAGGCCGTGCCAGACGAATCGCGCCGACACCAGCTTCTGGGAAGCTTTCCGGCCCGGGTGGGAAAGGCCGTGGAGGGAGGCGAAGATGCGGCGTTGCCAGGTAACGGGCACGATGGGGCGAGGCTGGCCTTGGGAGACGTCGCAGAGCAGGACAGTGTCCGCGAAGGGGATGTCGGCCAGGCGGAGGCCCGTGCCCGCCGCCCGGAGGGCTTGCACCGTGGTGTCGGTGGTTTGGTCCGCCGCCATAAGCGTGAAGTCCACGCCGAGGTGGACCGCGTTCGCGCTTGCCCGAGAAAGACAGTCGGCCACGGCGTTGTTTTTGCCGGCGACGTGCCGGATGTCCGTGGTAAACTCCGACACGGCGGAGAGGTGGCGCTGTTGGCGGGCCGACCACGGCTCCGTGACCTTGGCCATTGCGTAAACCAACGGCTTGTGGTCGACGAACGCCGTGAAGGGTCGGCCCTCCAGGAGGTGGCGGAAATGGCGAATGGCCAGGTGTAGACCGAGGAGCTCACGGTCAAACGTGCTATATTTGAGCTCGTTCGGCCGGAGCTGCCAGCTGAAAAAAGTGAGTGGCTGCCAAACCCCGTTCACCCATTGCTCATGTACGGCGCCCACCGCGTAGTCGGAGGCATCCGTGGTGAGGGCGATGGGAGCGTTGAGCACCGGGTGAGCGAGCAGTGTTGCGTCGGCGAGGGCCCGCTTTGAGCTTTGGAAGGCCGCGTCCATTGCTGCGGACCAGACGATGTCGTGCTTGGCCGGCTTGCCCCGGAGGGCTTTGTAGAGGGGCCGCATGAGTTGAGCAGCGCGGGGCACGAAGCGGTGATAGAAATTCACCATTCCCAGGAATTCCTGCAGGGCCTTTATGGAGCGGGGATGCGGAAACGTGGTGATGGCCTCGACCTTGGTTGGCAGCGGCACGGCCCCGTTCTTGGTGATGTGGTGGCCCAAAAAATCAACGGCCGTCGTGCCGAAGTGGCATTTGGCCGGGTTGACGATGAGGCCGTGCTCGCTGAGGCGCCTGAACAGTGTTCGGAGGTGGAGGAGGTGCTCGGCCCGGGACGTGCTGGCGACGAGGATGTCGTCCAGGTAAACGAAGAGGAACGGCAGGTCACGCAGCACGCCGTCCATCAAGCGCTGGAACGCCTGAGCCGCGTTCTTGAGGCCAAACGGCATCCGTAGGAATTCGAATAAGCCGAACGGCGTGATGACGGCCGTTTTAGGGACGTCGGCCGCCCTGACAGGTACCTGGTGATATCCCCGTATGAGATCCATTTTTGAAAAAATGACCCGTCCTGCCAGACGGGCGGAGAAGTCTTGGATGTGCGGGATCGGATACCTGTCGGGGGTGGTAGCGTCGTTAAGGTGGCGGTAGTCGCCACATGGGCGCCAGCCGCCCCCTGTTTTTGGGACGATGTGTAGTGGCGAAGCCCATGCGCTATCGGAGCGCCGCACGATGCCGAGGTGTTCCAAAGCGTCGAACTCGGCTTTGGCCACGGCGAGCTTGGCTGGGTCGAGGCGGCGGGCTCTGGCGTAGACCGGCGGGCCCGTGGTTGGTATGTGGTGCTCGATCCCATGTCGTACTGCGACGGCTGAAAACGTCGGCCGCGTGAGGGCCGGGAACTCCGTGAGCAGGCGAGCAAACTCGTTCGCCGCCGGGAGGGCGCATGCCAGCTCGGTCGGAGCAGAGCTGCTCAATGTGCATACCAGGGAGCTGAAGGTCTCGGCGTTGATGAGGCGACGTCGTTGGACGTCCACCAGCAGTCTGTGTGCGCAGAGGAAGTCGGTGCCTAGCAGAGCCATGGGCACGTTTGTGGTTACAAACGTCCAAGTAAAGCGTTGGCCGCTGAAGCAGAGGGTGACGTTGCGCGGGCCGATGGTGTGGATGGCCGATCCGTTGGCCGCAACCAAAGAGGGGCCGCAAACCGCGGACTGCCTGTCCTGATCGGAGGTGGGTATGACGCTCAGTTGGGCGCCGGTGTCGCACAGGAAGCGCCGTCCGGACGCTTTGTCCGTGATGAAAAGTAAGTTGCCCATGTGGCCGGCGCTCATGGCTGGTAATGAACGCCGGCCCGGCCGTTTCCCGGCCTGCCGAAGGTGCACGGGGGTCGGCATGTCCGGGCCTTCTGTCCGAACCTGGCATGATAGTAACACCACGCTTGGTCAGGTTGAGGCCCCGGTCGTCGTGCTGGAGGTGGTCGGCTCAGCGTTGCGGCCGCCAATTGCGTCGGCAGTTCGGTCGTCGACCGTGCCGGGTGCTCGGGCGCCATGGGCGTTGCTTCGGACGGCGGTGGGCTCCAGGTCGCTGCTGCAATGCGTTGGCCTGCCGCGGAGACCTTGTCGGCTTCCCTGGCGAGGGCGCTAGGATCCGTGATCGTCGTGCTCGCCAGGGCGAGGCGTACCGGGCTAGGCAGCTGACGGAGGAACAGCTCCCGGAACAGGAATGCCGGAGAGTGCTCGCCGAGCAGCGAAAGCATGTAGTCCATTCGCTCGGACGGGCGCGTGTCGCCGAGCTCGGGCAGGTGCCGTGAGCGTTCCGCCGATGGGAGGGCGAAAGCGTCGAGGAGGAGCTTTTTAATCGCGCCGTATTTGTCAGCGGCTGGCGGGCTCTCGAGGAGGCTCAGGGCGCGGGCCGCGGTGGCGGTTTAAGGGCAACTGCCGTGTCCATGTCGGTAGGTCACCAATGAAGGAGCTGTGCTCCCATGTAGTCGGAAGAATGGACGCGACAAAAAGCTGGAATTCGTCCGAGTTTCTTTATTGTCACAAAACAACTCGGGTACTCTGAAAAGCCCGTTTATCGGGCAGCAATATATATACACACATTATCCCGGAGCGTTTGCCCGGGAAAGGCGAGAGGGGGCGTGGCCGGGCGTCCTGGCCGCGGCCTGGCAAGTCGAGAGCGGGCATGCCCGGGCGTCCCGGACGCGGCCTGGCAAGTCGAGAGCGGGCGTGCCCGGGCGTCCCGGCCGAGGCCTGGCAAGTTGAGCTCGGGCCTGCCCGGGCGTCCTGGACGAGCCCGGCATGGTGATCGCTCCGCGTCCTTGGTAGGTGCAAGGCGATTGTGTAAACCCAGCGGTAGCCCCTACAATGGGTTATTTAGACCAGTAAAACTTCATGGGGCTGGCAGGATGGCCTAGCTAGTCTAGAGGTACGTACACTCACCTCTCGGCTGTCTAGCCTGGGTTGACCCAACTATAAACTGCTACTCTAGTGTTTCACAGGCAGGGTGATTCATTAACGTGTGTGCCGTCTCTCGGATGGAGATTAAACTGGGCTTCCTGTCCGCCGGCATCAGTTGGTGGATTTTAAAGATCCCACGGTGGTGTCCTTTGCAAAGAGTAGGCGAGCTATCGCCAGTCCCTTGAACAAATTCCTGTCCAAACTGCTGCTGACCACCCAGGATAACCCTTGCCAAGAAACTGCTTTGGCAGCACCAACACTGTAACAGCATGGTACATCAGGATCTGTAAACCATCAAGACGATTGTTATCCTCACCAGAGGAGAGGGTATTGTATTTGAGTACGTTTGTCTGCACAGAATAAATATGATTTTCTCTGCAACGGTTGGTCCGATTGACAGGAAATTTTCACCATCGGTGCAACTCCACCTGAAGAATATTTTAATGATAATTATGACGTTCTCGGTCACGTGGTATGGGCACCATCTTGGAAAAACCGAAAAACTTTGCACCTCTTTCACTCCAAAAGCGCTGAATAGAAAAAATTGAGACATGGCTCATTGTAAAGAACTCCCATGGGGAATAAAAAATGTTAATGATGATGTCATAGGTGCCTCCATTATGACGTCATAATTCGACAAGTACAAAACTTAATCCGATCAAGATGAAATTTCTTGAGCATCATCTCTTGATAAATTGGTGAACAAAAAAAAAGATGACGTCATCTGTCACGTGGTTCGGCCGCCATTTTCGTTTTTACACAAAAGCCTTAAAAACCACTGGAAACGTGTCCTGGCGAGGGTCTGCAATCTCTGATTGGTCTTTCTTGTTGGATTTGTTCATCTATTACCCTGTGCAATTGGTGGGAAAGCAATTGGTCCACTATGTCTGTGTGTCTGTCAGTCCACGATCGAAGAAAGACAATTTTGGATAGTGGGGATTGTGGAACCTTGAACACAGTAGAACACCAATCGGCTTGTTTGCGCTTCCAAAAACCTTCAAGTTTAGCATTACTTTGGCTCTGGATTTGGAAATATTGTACGGCGTCTCGTCCCTCGCCCGCATGCGCACAGTGGGATGCAGCAATTGCTTCAGTTTTGACTCAGTCTGTCCAAAATAAATTGAAAATACCTCCAGACAGGAAACTTACTATTTTGAGGGACGTCATCAAGGACACAAACTAATTTAACATAATATATAAGGTGGTGTAAAAGGCTGTGCTTCCCAAATGCATCAACAGCGGTAAACTTGTGATTTGTTTTTGTTTTTTACAGCCATTAAAATCTTTTATTTAAATTAAATTGAATTATGTATTTTGAACACTGAATTATGTACTAAAGAACACTGAATTCAATTAAATTGAATTATGTACACGAATCGCTGTTTGTATTTGCAAAAACACGAAGTTTAGCAGTTGTTGCTCTTTAACGGCCACTATTATCCCACCTTCTGGGGTCGGCCGGGGGAAGCTTGGCCCAACCCAAGTCTTTCATGAACCGGCCTGGCATTCGGAATTTGGAATAACACTAAGGGCAGGAATTTGGAATTTGGCCATGGTGCCGGCGATAGCTTGCCTAATCTTCACGAAGCACACCATGGGATCTTTAACGTCCACCAACCCATGCTGGCAGACAGGACACCTGGTTTCAGGTCCATCCGAGGGACGGCACACACATTGGTGAATCACCTGCCTGTGAAACGTCAAACTGACAGTTTATAGCTGGGTCTGGATTCAAACCCAGGCTAGACAGCTTAGAGGCGAGTGCGCGTACATCTAGGCCATCCCGTCTAAGTTTAGCAGTACTGTGGCAAAATAGTATGCTGTCTCAACCAATCAAAGTCTCCGTTCGTGCTCGCAGTGCCGGGGATGGTCAAGATTAAAACAAAATGGCGACGCCCAGCCAGAGCTCACTTCGTCTAAAAATCTGTCCCTTTCGGGCATCTTTTTCTCAAATATCTTTCCAAAATCATCAGTTTCTCCAAGAAGAGTTGCCAGCAGGTTTGCGCATCAGTTTCTTGCACAAATGCATGGATACGCTTTGATGTGATGAAAAAGGCATCGCAGCGGAGTATCATCAGCTCCGGACTGTTCCATTTGACCTATTGCCTGTGGATGGTTACCATTGCACCTGTTATTCAGAGTTCACAAACGGAGCTAATATAAATTGTCGTCGGAAACGCAAAGCTCGAATTGGAAAGGTTCTTCCGATGTTCATTTTCTCCAGACTGTGCAGGGTCAGGTGTTCTATGAACTCTTTAGTTTACCTATTATGTTATGTGCCGCTCTCCAAACACAACCAGAACTGTGATGTCAGGTGTATTATAATGGCGTGACTCACAAGACGATTCAAAGAAAAAGCAATACTTTCAAACCATGCATCGCAACTAAAAACCGAGGGGCTTGGTAACGGTCACAGGTATGTTCAACTTTTACAGGTGCACGAACGTATTTTGGCACTTTAATGCTTTAACTCTGACATGAGAAACATCTGGAAAAGAAACTAATTAACTTTCTCCTTCAACTTTCCTCGCTGGTGAGTTTCACAAAGTCAAAGTTGCCTCTATTTAATCAGAATGCCTGAAAAAAGTTGACAAAACAAGTTTGTGCTCATATTTTACTGGAGTTTAAGGAATTACCCTTGGCCATTGTCAGGCAGTCGATGATCCAGGTGACTGCAGGTGAAATTTGAGTGCAAATATTGTGGAGCTAAAGCAGCATGTACATCATGTACATTTACATCCAAAGAAAATGTTTCCTGTGATGATGTCGAAGGTCTTCAAAGGTCACGACAGCAACACTTGGTGTTCTTTTCATGTCCTACTAATTCTAGCAAAGGGAATCAATGGAATGGCAGTTATTAAGTGGCGAATGTAATTATTATTTGTTGAAAATCACCAGGTTGTTAATGTTGACATATTACTCACCATGTTGTGCCTCTTAGTCAGAATGGAAGTTTAGAAAGATTCTGAGATATATATGTTATCGGCTGCTGGCAATAACTCAATGTTTTTAAGAATATAGAAAATTTGGTGCACTGTTATAAATAAGCAAATCAAAGGAAATATCTGCGATCACAAGGTGATCACCAAGGGTAACACCCCAGCACCCCCGGCTTACCCTTGGTGATCGCCCGTCACTTACCTTTGGCCTACGATGGCCTAAACCTAACCCTAACAACCCAACCCTAACCCTAACCCTAATCCTAATCCTAACAACCCTAACAACTAACCCTAACCCTAATCCTAACAACCCTAACCCTAACCCTAATCCTAACAACCCTAACCCTAACCCTAATCCTAAAAACCCTAACCCTAACAACCCAACCCTAACCCTAATCCTAACAACCCTAACCCTAATCAAACTATCTTCCTCCTTGCCATGGTGAGACTACCTTGACCTTCAACATTTAGGGATAGAGTGTAAATTACTAAAATCTGTCCCCATCTACAATCCATCCATAAAACTCAACCTCAGAAGAATTGGAGGAAAATTATTCAAGTTATGATCAAAACGTGTTTTTTTGTTAATTAGGTCACAATCCGAAAAAAATAGGTCAAGGATACGAAACAAATATCAGGTGCACAACTTGAGAGTGCAGGTACACCATTATAATGGGAGGAAAACCGAAATGGTGGTTTAATACTCGTACAGGTGTAAGACCTTGACCTTTAACCCGGAGGGACATGATGTAAAATTCGCGGAAATGAACCTTCCTCGAGGAAAACTTCGTTCTGATCGGACAAACCTTAATCGAGTTATAGTGAAAAATGTTAAAATGTCTTTAATTATGTCGTGACCATTTCCGAGCGCAATCTATATATCCTACGAGGTGCCATTTTGTCTGAATCTCGATATTCCCCAACGTTGAGAGTGCAAGCGGCACATTCGATTGGTCGAGATGGCGTAAAATGGCGCAATATTTCGTCCAAGTACTGCTAAACCGGAGGTTTATGGAAATGACAAGCTCAGCAAGAAGAGGAAGAAAAACAATGGATGAAATGGTAATGGCACAAAAACCGAAAAGGAGAGGGAATAAAACATGTTGGGCTACAAAGGAAGTGGTCTGCTTGAGTGTGGATGGGGGATAATGTGATAAGTTTCTTGTGTGGAATGATTTCAATCTTGTTTGACTGCCAGGCAGGCTAGACACATTACCTCACTTCTCTCTGCGCATGCGCGATTGGAACGAGATTCCATACAATTAGCCAAATTCAGAGATAAAATACTGCTAAACTGCACTTTCGTGTTCCAATTTATGTTGTAGTGCTCAAAATACAACATTCAATTCAAATTAAGTTGTACCTCGACCATAGATTGACGTCTTTAGACAGCCCGACAAAGTGAACCAATTGCTTAACCTCAGATTTTGCTTTGTGCATGGTGTTGGCTTAGCGGTTAGGGTGCCGGCTTGGGATCCTAGGATCCTGGGTTCGAATCCTGGTGTTGCCTTAGCGGTGAGGGTGCCGTTTTGGGATCCTAGGATCCTGGTGTTGCACTTAGCGGTTAGGGTGCCGGCTTGGGATCCTAGGTTCGAATCCTGGTGTTGCCTTAGCGGTTAGGGTGCCGGCTTGGGATCCTAGGTTCCTGGGTTCGAATCCTGGTGTTGCCCTAGCGGTTAGGGTGCTGCCTTGGGATCCGAGGATCCTGGGTTCGAATCCTGCTGTTGCCCGAGCGGTTAGGGTGCCGGCTTTGGATCCTAGGATCCTGGGTTCGAATCCTGGTGTTGCCCTAGCGGTGAGGGTGCCGGCTTGGGATCCTAGGATCCTGGGTTCGAATCCTGGTGTTGCCTTAGCGGTTAGGGTGCCGGCTTGGGATCCTAGGATCCTGGGTTCGAATCCTGGTGTTGCCTTAGCAGTTAGGGTACCGGCTTGGGATCCTAGGATCCTGGGTTCGAATCCTGGTGTTGCCTTAGCGGTTAGGGTGCCGGCTTGGGATCCTAGGATCCTGGGTTCGAATCCTGGTGTTGGCTTAGCGGTTAGGGTGCCGACTTGGGATCCTAGGATCCTGGGTTCGAATCCTGGTGTTGCCCTAGCGGTTAGGGTGCCGGCTTGGGATCCTAGGATCCTGGGTTCGAATCCTGGTGTTGCCCGAGCGGTTAGGGTGCCGGCTTGGGATCCTAGGATCCTGGGTTCGAATCCTGGTGTTGCCCGAGCGGTTAGGGTGCCGGCTTGGGATCCTAGGATCCTAGGTTCGAATCCTGGTGTTGCCTTAGCGGTTAGGGTGCCGGCTTGGGATCCTAGGTTCCTGGGTTCGAATCCTGGTGTTGCCCTAGCGGTTAGGGTGCCGCCTTGGGATCCGAGGATCCTGGGTTCGAATCCTGGTGTTGCCCGAGCGGTTAGGGTGCCGGCTTTGGATCCTAGGATCCTGGGTTCGAATCCTGGTGTTGCCCTAGCGGTGAGGGTGCCGGCTTGGGATCCTAGGATCCTGGGTTCGAATCCTGGTGTTGCCTTAGCGGTTAGGGTGCCGGCTTGGGATCCTAGGATCCTGGGTTCGAATCCTGGTGTTGCCTTAGCAGTTAGGGTGCCGGCTTGGGATCCTGGGTTCGAATCCTGGTGTTGCCTTAGCGGTTAGGGTGCCGGCTTGGGATCCTAGGATCCTGGGTTCGAATCCTGGTGTTGGCTTAGCGGTTAGGGTGCCGACTTGGGATCCTAGGATCCTGGGTTCGAATCCTGGTGTTGCCCTAGCGGTTAGGGTGCCGGCTTGGGATCCTAGGATCCTGGGTTCGAATCCTGGTGTTGCCCGAGCGGTTAGGGTGCCGGCTTGGGATCCTAGGATCCTGGGTTCGAATCCTGGTGTTGCCCGAGCGGTTAGGGTGCCGGCTTGGGATCCTAGGATCCTGGGTTAGAATCCTGGTGTCGCCTTAGCGGTTAGGGTGCCGGCTTGGGATCCTAGGATCCTGCGTTCGAATCCTGGTGTTGCCTTAGCGGTTAGGGTGCCGGCTTGGGATCCTGGGATCCTGGGTTCGAATCCTGGTGTTGCCTTAGCGGTTAGGGTGCCGGCTTGGGATCCTAGGATCCTGGGTTCGAATCCTGGTGTTGCCTTAGCGTTTAGGGTGCCGGCTTGGGATCCTAGGATCCTGGGTTCGAATCCTGGTGTTGGCTTAGCGGTTAGGGTGCCGATTTGGGATCCTAGGATCCTGGGTTCGAATCCTGGTGTTGCCTTAGCGGTTAGGGCGTGGCTTGGGATCCTAGGATCCTGGGTTCGAATCCTGGTGTTGCCTTAGCGGTTAGGGTGTGGCTTGGGATCCGAGGATCCTGGGTTCGAATCCTGGTGTTGCCCTAGCGGTTAGGGTGCCGGCTTGGGATCCTAGGATCCTGGGTTCGAATCCTGGTGTTGCCTTAGCGGTTAGGGTGTGGCTTGGGATCCTAGGATCCTGGGTTCGAATCCTGGTGTTGCTTTAGCGGTTAGGGTGCCGGCTTGGGATCCGAGGATCCTGGGTTCGAATCCTGGTGTTGCCCTAGCGGTTAGGGTGCCGGCTTGGGATCCTAGGATCCTGGGTTCGAATCCTGGTGTTGGCTTAGCGGTTAGGGTGCCGGCTTGGGATCCTCGGATCCTGGGTTCGAATCCTAGTGTTGCCTTAGCGGTTAGGGTGCCGGCTTGGGATCCTAGGATCCTGGGTTCGAATCCTGGTGTTCGCCTGGCGGTTAGGGTGCCGGCTTGGGATCCTAGGATCCTGGGTTCGAATCCTGGTGTTGCCTTGGCGGTTAGGGTGCCGGCTTGGGATCCTAGGATCCTGGGTTCGAATCCTGGTGTTGCCTTAGCGTTTAGCGTGCCGGCTTGGGATCCTAGGATCCTGGGTTCGAATCCTGGTGTTGGCTTAGCGGTTAGGGTGCCGATTTGGGATCCTAGGATCCTAGGTTCGAATCCTGGTGTTGCCTTAGCGGTTACGGTGTGGCTTGGGATCCTAGGATCCTGGGTTCGAATCCTGGTGTTGCCTTAGCGGTTAGGGTGTGGCTTGGGATCCGAGGATCCTGGGTTCGAATCCTGGTGTTGCCCGAGCGGTTAGGGTGCTGGCTTGGGATCCTAGGATCCTGGGTTCGAATCCTGGTGTTGCCTTAGCGGTTAGGGTGTGGCTTGGGATCCTAGGATCCTGGGTTCGAATCCTGGTGTTGCTTTAGCGGTTAGGGTGCCGGCTTGGGATCCGAGGATCCTGGGTTCGAATCCTGGTGTTACCCTAGCGGTTAGGGTGTCGGCTTGGGATCCTAGGATCCTGGGTTCGAATCCTGGTGTTGGCTTAGCGGTTAGGGTGCCAGCTTGGGATCCTCGGATCCTGGGTTCGAATCCTAGTGTTGCCTTAGCGGTTCGGGTGCCGGCTTGGGATCCTAGGATCCTGGGTTCGAATCCTGGTGTTGGCTTAGCGGTTAGGGTGCCGGCTTGGGATCCTAGGATCCTGGGTTCGAATCCTGGTGTTCGCATGGCGGTTAGGGTGCCGGCTTGGGATCCTAGGATCCTGGGTTCGAATCCTGGTGTTGCCTTGGCGGTTAGGGTGCCGGCTTGGGATCCTCGGATCCTGGGTTCGAATCCTGGTGTTGCCTTAGCGGTTAAGGTGCCGACTTGGGATCCTAGGATCCTGTGTTCGAATCCTGGTGTTGCCTTGGCGGTTAGGGTGCCGGCTTGGGATCCTAGGATCCTGGGTTCGAATTCTGGTGTTGGCTTAGCGGTTAGGGTGCCGGCTTGGGATCCTCGGATCCTGGGTTAGAATCCTGGTGTTGCCTTGGCGGTTAGGGTGCCGGCTTGGGATCCTAGGATCCTGGGTTCGAATCCTGGTGTTGCCTTAGCGGTTAAGGTGCCGACTTGGGATCCTAGGATCCTGTGTTCGAATCCTGGTGTTGCCTTGGCGGTTAGGGTGCCGGTTTGGGATCCTAGGATCCTGGGTTCGAATTCTGGTGTTGGCTTAGCGGTTAGGGTGCCGGCTTGGGATCCTCGGATCCTGGGTTAGAATCCTGGTGTTGCCTTGGCGGTTAGGGTGCCGGCTTGGGATCCTAGGATCCTGGGTTCGAATCCTGGTGTTGCCTTAGCGGTTAGGGTGCCGGCTGGGGATCCTAGGATCCTGGGTTCGAATCCTGATGTTGGCTTAGCGTTTAGGGTGCCGGCTGGGGATCCTAGGGTCCTGGGTTCGAATCCTGGTGTTGGCTTAGCGGTTAGGGTGCTGGCTTGGGATCCTTGGATCCTGGGTTAGAATCCTGGTGTTGGCTTAGCGGTTAGGGTGCCGGCTTGGGATCCTCGGATCCTGGGTTCGAATTGTTGTGTTGGCTTAGCGGTTAGGGTGCTGGCTTGGGATCCTCGGATCCTGGGTTCGAATCCTGGTGTTGACTTAGCGGTTAGGGTGCCGGCTTGGGGTCCGAGGATCCTGGGTTCGAATCCTAGTGTTGGCTTAGCGGTTAGGTTGGCGACTTGGGGTCCTCGGATCCTGGGTTCGAATCCCGGTTGATTGCTGAATTAACGCCGTGGGGTTGACTCAGCCTGTCATCCTTCCGAGGTCTGCACATTGAGTACCAGTTCACTGGTAATTCCCTGTGTGTCACAAGAGGTGACTAACAGGGTTGGCGGCAGGAAGGGCATCCGGCCATAAAACATTGCTTCAAAAAGGCGACCGCCAACCCCTGCTCTGCAGGGAAAAACGGCCTCTAAAGGTGGTTCTAAATATCATGTCCTTACCTGGTCTCTACAGAAGGATTGACCCACCAATCTTCTGTGATCAATCTCTGGAAGTTCAATTGAGGAAGTTCAATTGATCAAACCCATGGACTACTTTCTCTCGGACAGGCTGAATTTCCAAGCTGGGCTACAGAGCATGACAGACTGAAAATTCTGCACCAGGCCAAGTCCCTGATCGTCTAATTACAAACGAGACATTTGCATAAAGTAAAATTAAGTATTGCTTTCCCTTGTGGACCATTGCTCTATATCACAAAACACTTCCAGCCCATTGGCATCACCAATCAAAATGCCAAAGTAAATGTTTGCTATCTCAGTCACCAGGTGGGCAGCCTCTTGGTCCTCTACCGTCTCTCAGTTTGACTTGTAACCTCTACCCAATCAGTCCTCATGCATCCCCACTCCCACCATGTACCCACTGCTTTGTTTAAACAAAATTTGGTGTCTGCTTCCTCCTTGCCTTTGGGTTTTTTCTCGATCTTTAAGTGTAGCGGGTGCTTCGCTGACCTCAGTTGCATCAAAAAGTGCATTGTCTGTCAGATGAGACGTTATATACTCCAAAGGCAGCAAATTTCCACCGTTTCATTTTGCGTGCTATTCCTACCTATAATCTATTTAAACTGCTCATTCAATTTTACGACATGTTTCTAGTTTTCTATTCTTCCCCCGAATCGTATTCGTCAGTACGTACCCTGCGCGCTTGTTCTCCACTGCCACTCCATCTGGCCTCCAGGGGGCGATAAGGCATTTGGATAACCTGGAAAAATGTTGGCAACAATTTACCGTGGCAAGACTTTTCGACACTTCTGGTTTTTAATTAATTATTAATATTTAAATACTTTACGTTTCTGCAATTATTTATCACGTATGGATGGATTGGAGGCTGCAGGAGTGGCGTAGCACAGGAACAAATCCTGGTTAGTGTAAACCTGGGTCCAAGGAGTCTGATTTCGTTTTTAGAATTTTTCAGAATGAAAAAGATCTTATTGTTAGCTGTGAGAGTTTATATAGGGGGTGAAGATAATAATAGCCGACTCATTGTTGTTCATGAGTCACAATATCTTCTTTAACTCAACCATTGATAGAGTCTGGTTCAGTCACTGATACATTCGTCCTAAGTCCTACAGGTTGTAGTGTGAGATCAATGAGCAACTCTGCAGCTCAGCTTTCGGAGGACTCGCCATTCCATGGAGGTAATCGGTTCCTTTCATGGCGAATTCACATTGATCAGTGCACAGCTTCCATCAGTAGACAAAATACATCGGCAGTGTATGTGATTCAGGCCTGGAATCTCAACGCCATGCTGCAAGTGCTGAGATGGAAATGTCAAAGCCAAACCTAAAAGCCTGCAGACCTTGCCATAAATGGAATTGGTGTTCCTTTTTTGCTTTGCGGCATTTTATTCTGCAGCACCAGTCCAGAGATGAGTGTTTTTCTTCTTTCATGTGCTGAAGGCAAAAGGGTAAAGCTTTTTTTATCCACTCATATCTGCCACCACAGAGAGATGTGCCTCCTTTGGACTCGGGGCACATTTATACTTTATTCCGAGCTTAATTGCTTGGGCAAATTTCATACGCACATCAGCCGCAAACATCTCCTCGATCAACCAGGCCCTTCACGGTCTGCGGCTTCTCATCCTCAAACATCTTTTGAAACAAAACTAAAATGCCACAATGAACACCGATACCACGAAGTAATGCATATTTGGAGCAAATGGGACTGAAAATATAATGGGATACTCGTCTTAATTGTCCAGGCTAGTTGGGGGTATTCTGGCCGATGAGGAAGTGTTATATTCCCCACTTATATGCAGCTGGGATGTCCATGAGCCCTCTTTTAATTTTTGAAAAATAAATGGGCAAATGCACTACATTCTTCTAATCATATTCATCTAAAGCCGTGGTTCTTAACCTGGGTTCGACCGAACCCCAGGGGTTCAGTGAGCCAGTCTCAGGGGTTCGGCGGAGGTCCTCCGAAACGCATTACAATGTTTTTTTAAGTTTTGTATCAATTTTGAATCTATGTGTAATTACGCTTATTATTAATATTATTATTATTTTGCTATGTATGTTACGAACGCATGGAAATGTTATTTGTAATTGTATTCCCATCCCATTCATGGTTTCTCTGGTCTGTGTTTAAGATAAGTTGTTTCACACTGACTGTAGTAAGTTGAATCAATGAGCAACTTGCTAATTATTCTGTTGATGGTGCTTACTTGCTTATTTACTTACTGGATTTTGGACTTTGCAGGTGTTCGGAAATTCCAGTGAATAGCCTCGATTAGCTTGCTGTGTGCCGTGCGTCATTGGTCGTGCCTTACTTTAGAGTTACTGATTAATTGAAAAGCAAGTTGGAAATGTTTGTGGATATGCAGGGCGGGTTCAAAGTTATATTAAAGTCAAAAGTGGATGGTGATTATAAAATATGATTGAATTACTCAGAAAATTAGGTGGAGGTCATATAACTCCTTTGGTCGCAATTCAAAACTAACAATTCGCAGTTTTCTATGTAATATTATAATGGGATTTGAGGTGACATAGAGTTGAGTAGATAATAAATCCCGTCATCGTAACTATAAGTTATGTTTTCTTCGTTAAAATTTCTGTTTTCAGAGGGGTACTGATTATATTTAAGCATGTTCCTTTTTTTATTTTTGTCATATAATTATTTGCCCAAACTCAATTAAGATCAGTTTATTACTTCTTTTTTTTTTTTTTTGCAGTATGTCGAGCAAAAAAAGGAAGTGATCGGAGGATTACGTGCGGTACGGGTTCACGTGTTTGACGGAACGGGACGGAAGTCAGCGTCCTCAATGCATGCTTTGCAATGTCAAGTTGAGCAACTCCAGCCTAGCA
Source organism: Myxine glutinosa (assembly GCF_964187855.1). Lineage (NCBI taxonomy): Eukaryota > Metazoa > Chordata > Myxini > Myxiniformes > Myxinidae > Myxine > Myxine glutinosa. The sequence goes on from NC_136267.1 coordinate 58,749,535, forward strand.
CCAGCAAAACTACGGTAACACTTCAAAAAACTGCACGGCGAGGGGCAGTACAAAGACGCAATGCTGGATGAATTCAAATTGAAGAGAGGCCGATTTGATGCAAGTGCTACCTTGCCCACTCTCGGCTTCGTTCCAATTGACAAACCGATCCTCACCGCGTCGTATGAAGTTGCGTACCTGATCGCAAAGCAGGGCAAACCGCACACCATTGGTGAGACACTCATCAAACCAGCCGCGTTGAAGATGGCCAACATCATGCTGGGAAAAGCTGCTGAAAACAAGTTGTCTCTCGTTCCACTCTCAAATGACACCATCAGATGCAGAATCGACGACATAAGCGAAGACATCCTCGCCCAGGTAGTTGCAGATTTAGTCGCGAGCCCGACGAAATTCAGCCTTCAACTCGACGAGACCACCGACCTTTCGAATTTGAGCCAGCTCATCTTATTTGTGCGTTATGTCAAAGGAGACGAGATCAAGGAAGACTTTCTGTTCTGCAAGCCTCTCACAACAACGACGAAGGCAGCTGATGTGAAGAAGCTTGTGGACGACTTCTTCAGAAGCAACGGCTTCTCGTGGAATATGGTGTCTGCAGTTTGCTCGGACGGAGCTCCAGCCATGCTGGGATGCAACTCCGGTTTTGGAGCGCTGGTGAAGGCCGATGCACCACACATCATCGTCACGCACTGCGTCCTGCACAGACACGTGCTGGCATCAAAAACCCTGCCTCCATAACTGGCCAATGTTCTGAAAATCGTCGTTGAAACTGAATTACGTGCGAAGCCGTGCTCTGAATGATTGCATCTTGAAAGAGCTGTGGAATGAAATCGGCTCCGAATTTGAAGTCCTTCTCTACCACTCTTAACGTTCGATGGTTATCACGAGGGAAGGTAGTGAGCCGTGTTTTTGCCTTGCGTGTGGAATTAGCCCTGTTTTTGCGAGAACACCAGCATTGTCATGCAACGCACTTCCAAGAGTCAGAGTTCATCCTCGCCTTGGCGTACTTGGCTGACATCTTCGACGCACTCAATCAACTCAATTGCCAGATGCAGGGCGGTGGAGTGAATGTCATCGAATCTGAAGAAAAGCTGAGCGCTTTCCGAAAGAAGTTACCATTGTGGAGGCGGCGAACAGAGAACGACAACTTCGCGAACTTTTCGCTACTGGACGAGTGAGTGAGCGGGATTGAAGATGAGTCTGAAGTTGGAGGCACTGCTGTACCGGGGGAGCTGAAGCAAGCAATTGCCACGCAGTTGGATGAGCTGGGAAAGTCATTCGACGGCTACTTCCCCGTCCAAGAGCAATACCCAGCATGGGTGCGGCAGCCGTTTACTTTCGACGTTGCAACGGCAGATGTCAACGACCAATACCTCGACGACCTCATCGAACTTCAGCAGAGCCAGACTCAACAACAACTCTTCAGCACAACAACGCTCTCAACGTTTTGGTGCCGCCAAATGGAAAGGTATCCTCACATCGCTAAAATTGCCCTTGAGATCCTCACGCCGTTCGTTACAACGTATCTCTGCGAGCATGCATTTTCGAAACTGGTGGACATTAAAACAAAGAAAAGGAGCAGCCTTGCATGCGAAAATGATTTGAGGGTGGCCCTTGCCAAAACAAAACCAGACATTTCCCAGATCGCCTCCCGAAAAGAAGAACAGAAAACGCATTAAGATGCAAATCTTCTTAATTTTTTGGTCAATTTGAGGGGTTCCGCGAGTGTTCGGTGGGTTTCGTTTGGGTTCGGCGCCTTTAAAAAGGTTAAGAACCACTGATTCTAAAGGAAAATTGAAATGTTTTAATGAGGGCCGTCTCCATAACCTGTGATCTCCAAAGTATTCCCCAAAAAGTTGCATTTTAACTGAACTGAGAATGATGGAGAATGCAGAAATCTGTTGAAGATCTTTAGAAGCACATTAGGAGTCCTTGGACAGGATGAGAGTATCCTTGGATATGATGTCCTTGGACATCACACATCTGTGTGTGAAGTTTATAGTCTCCGTAAGATGAGCTCAGATTTCATCTTCTGAAAATCTTTGCCAACCTCGACCTACTCAATGCTTTTAGAAGGATCCAAAGAATACTTGTGATTTTCTCATGGCATGTTTCTTTGGCATATTCCTTTTGGGATTGGCCCGAAAGGTATATGCTTACTCGTCACCTCATTGGACAGCCTTCAAGTCGTCGCACATCTGTATGCTTTGGGAAAGGGTCAGGATAAATTGTGGGCAAGCTAGCTTTGGAAGCTAAAACCCGGATGGGTATAGATTGTATGGAAATGAGCAGTCGAGTGTTGGTTGGTGGAAACTTCTCCTACAGACTACGGAGTGTCCTTCGACGTGCAGATCGTATCATCGATTCAAACAATGGATCTAAAAGTATAAAACAAGTTCCAAAAGCTAGATCAGAAGCACTGCCCCCAATGGAACAATATTTTTGTCACTTTGTGTTTGATGATAAAGAGATAATTAAATAAATAAACTAGAGAGTTCATAGAACACTTTACGTCACCACGCAGTCTTGAGGAAAAAACAAACATGGGCGAGGTCTGTGCGCAGCAAATTTGATTGGTCAAGATGATGTAACATGCTGTAATATTTTGTCCAAGTACTGCTGAACAAAAGGTTTTTGAAAGTGACAATAAGGTGATTTGTGGTCTAGTGTTCAAGGATATAATTCGATTGAAATAAAATAAAGATTTTAAAGGCTGTAGAAAAAAATCCAGAAGTTTACCACCATTGATGCACCGTCTTTTACATCACCTTATTTAACACGTTATATTCGTTATTCATGCCTGTTGTTTGTGTCCTTTATGACGTCCCTAAAAACAGTAAGTTTCCTGTTTTGAGTAATTTTCGATTTTGTTTGACTTCCAGACAGTCAGAAAGAGATATTATCTCACTCCTCTCTGTGCACATGAGATCGGGATGAGATTCATAGACAAAGTACTGTTAACCTATGGGTTCCTTTTCTGATTCGTGTTCAAAATACCAACATTTCTCTATTTACACCCATTCATTTTAGGCATTTCTGGTTTAACGCCATGGAAGAATTCGGGAACACTTTTCGATTTACGCCTGTGATATTCGGTTTAACGCCTTCGGCGGCACGTCGGGAGATGTGATGTTACCGTGTAACACATTTCTCCTTCATAGCTCTTCCCTCCATGCTCAGATGTAGTTCCGTAAAGCATGTACTGTTCACTAGTACTACGCGCCCGCCTTCAACTAGTGTACTGTACATCAAGTGTCTCCCAGTGACGTTATTTATCTCATATTTTGCCTTCCACGTATCATGACTGGAAAACACTCCAGACCACTCCATATTATACTGTACTGTACTACGGTATTGCAATATTGTATTGCGTATGGCTTGGAACGTTGACTGTTGTGTTTGTGTGTTTCCCTCTCTCTGCCCCTCTTGTCTCCCGCTCCCTTCATTTTATGTTTTATGTGTCTGTTTGTCTTTTTTGTGTTTAATGCGTTAGCTCTTACACGAGCCTCGACCTTGTATACAAAAAAAACCAAAAAAAAAACCGCATCTTTAATATTTACATTTAAATTAATGGGAAAACCACATTCGTTTTACGCCTTTTCGATTTACACCCTGCTTTCCAGGAACGCATCCTGGCCGTAAATAGAGGAATACCTATACAACATTCAATTGAAATCAAGTTGTTTGTCGATCATAAACGAACATTTGTGGACGGACGGACAAAGTGAACCAATTGCTTAACACCGCTTTTTGCTTCGTGTGTGTGGGGTATAACAACGAGCATCTATGGAATGCATTTCACATTGCATCTCTTGGGTGAAAAAGGAGTCATTGTTTGGTGTTAGGTGTCAGGAAAAATAACAAACATACAAATAAAACTTACAAAAGTTCTTTAATGTAAGAAATGCTAAGCCATGCAAGGGAGTGGCATATACTATAGTACCTGGTTCAAGGCTGCTACATAAGAACAAATGCATAACATATGTACATATTATATTGTACATGTGCATCAGTTGAACAATATAAAGAGCACTATGAAACTGGAGGAAGAGACCCTCGAGTGCCTGAACAAGATGTCTCACATTGGGACAAAAAATACAAATCGCAGCAATAAATTTTCATTCACGGCGAGAGACCTGTGTGTTCATCCCCGGTAACATAGTCCTCCTATCAGCGACACGCTTGCCAATAGCAGTCCGAGCTGGATCACCCGCCGATCTTCATTCGGTGGGCCGACCACATCTGGCCGGTTGTATACGTTGTTGGGGTAGCTTGGTGCACTCACAGTGGAATGTATTTGTATATGATGAATGTGAAGTGTGAATTCGTTTCCCTATCACCTCTCGAGCACACAAGCTTCATGTGTTGCAAACATACTGAATGTAAAACTAGTTTATGGGCCCAAACTGCGTGCGGCATGCATATTCAAAATGTCAGTAGGTACGAGCGAAGGATTCACAAAATATATTAAATAATTGTGTTGAAATAAATACCTTTAAATGTTTTCATAAACATAATCTTGCTTAATGGGCAAAAGACATGTTTCAAAAAGCTAGATAGTAGATCATATATGTATATATATATACATATACACACTGTGTATATAGCTCCAAGATTTCATCTAATAGTTAAATGGAAGACATAACATAAAGAGAATGGAGGAATAATCAACGTTTGTTAAGCGTTATCTACATGCGACTATAACCGACTTTGTGGTGAAATGATTGGAGGGTCCGCTCGTCCTCTGGAGGGTCCGCTCTTCCTCTGGAAGGTCTTGGGTTCAAACCCCAGCCGAGTTATACCATGGATTTTATTTTTTTAAAGGGTACATGCTGCTTCCTTGTTTGACGCTCGACATTTAAAAGGATAGAGCATGGACAAGCAAGGCTGGGAAGGCAATGGCAAACAACCCCTTGCAGAAACTGCTTAGGCAGCACCAAGGTACATAAGAAAAAAACATGTGACTATGCAAAAGACTTCGATCCCTCCCTAATCCCAATACCACTGTCTCTACCTCTATTCCCACAACGTCCCTTATATGCACAACATGCATTTTAGGTGGGCACTGTTGATGGACACTTAGCTGGTGTAACAGGCAGTCTTTAGGCCTACCTCACATTGTCCACAGATGCATCCTTGGCAGAGAATATCTGCTCTTCCATTTGGTATTCCAGGCCGCAGGCCACTCTCTCATAGTCCCATCCTACCACTTCAGCACTTCACAGCCCTAACGAGGTCCCCCTCCAATTTGGCACTTTCTCCATCCCTCCGCAGTGTTCCCTGGGATAGCAATCCCATAAAAGTGATATCGAAATATTTAACTTTTTATTTTACGACTTATCTGGGTTTTCTTGTTTTGGAAAAGCATTGAAGGGTATGAGGATGTCGACAGGATAATGGCCGGGCTAAGATCTGCATCCTATTTTTATCGTAACTCTCATCTCTTCTGGTTATTTTCTCTTTTCTACACGTAGCGTATCGTGTTGCCTGCTATACGAGCAGTTAATAACTCAAAAGAACTGTAGAACTGGTGATTTGCAGGCAGAGCATCAACGAGTCCTTCGGACGGATGATAACCTGTTGCAAACATTAGCTGTTGGTTGTAAGATATCACAAGGTCTTTCGAAAAGAGTAGGTCAGTTGTCACCAGCACTGAACAAATTCCAAATTAGTTGCCTCGAATGTGTGGGGACACTGCATCCGTGGTTCAGCAGTGAGTCAACCAACACACAAAATTTGTAATTGAATCCCAGTCCAATATGAATTCACTAATGATGACTTATTCGAAGATAGTATCCCTGTTAGTCTCCTCAACAATGCAAATTATACTTGTTTGGTGTCAACGTTTGGTGTTATTGAGTCCAACACCTTTAAAGGACAATTTAATAAAATAAAAATAATTTACAGAAAAAAACATGTAAATTGCCCCTTTTAGAAAGTGAAAACAGGGTAGTTGTACAGCAAGATGGCAGAGGATTTGGAGAGGGGAACAGGGAAGATGGGAAGGTGTGAACTGGTGGACATGGGATGAACAAGCATGCAGGATCTGAAAGAAAAGAAAAGCCTGCAGGTGTTGGGTGAGGGAGGTGGGTAGAAAGATAATGGGTGTAGATGGAAAGCAAATGAAATGGTGGTAGCCGCCACCTTTATGCACTGGAGGGAAGAGGCTTTGAAGGTTAACAAGGAGGTTACGGAATGAAAATGTGCATTTTGGTGTCACCAGGGAGGGCTAAGGCCTGAACAAGCAGCAATGAAAGATTGTAGAAAACCGAGAAGCCACCAAACTCTGCAAATGAGATAGCAGCAGGCCCTATAACTTGGCCTCATTAGGGGAGGATGCCACTGATGTTCAGAAGTTTGGTCCTCATAGAATTGAGGAGTGGGGGTGGAATTGCGGAATGTGCTAGCCAATAAACAAGAGCAATACTATATGGGCAGTATTACTTACAAATGCCTTGTAGCTTTCTCATGATAATTATTTTGTACATGCGTCCTGAAAAATGCCTAAATGCTAGCCACATTTATTTATTTATTTCCTCCTCAATTTTTTTTAAACAGCATTTGTGGCTTGGGGAAGTTTATGTAATTAATAATTTTAAAGAGGATTTACTCTCGAGCAATAGAACTGAGGAAAAGGTGATCCATAGCTAGACAGTGGTAAGTGTAGTATGGTCTATGACCTATGTGTTTAGAGTACCTAGGTTCGATTGACATGTAACAGGGACCTGTCAGATTAAATTAAGTCATTTGTTGCAGATGATGCTGAGGAGGCAGCGTATGTAATTTATAGAAAGGATAGGCAGTGTAATATTGTATGTGTAAACACCTCTTATTTATGGTGGGTGGGGCTATGTGAGGACTTCCCATTGCAGAGGTATATGTGTCATATGTGTGCTTCCAGGCCATCACGATCTGTCTGGCCAGTGTGTGGCAGCCACAGCAGCGTAATGCACTGTAGAGCTGTGAAGAAAAGATTGTACATTTATTTTTATTGGGATTGCAAATATATTATGTATTTATTATTTTATTATATTATGATTGTACATGTATAGTGTATTGGGATTGTAAATATATTATGTATTTATTATTTTATTATAATATGATTGTACTATGTATAGTGTATTGGGATTGTAAATATATTATGTATTTATTATTTTATTATAATATGATTGTACTATGTATAGTGTATTGGGATTGTAAATATATTATGTATTTATTATTTTATTATAATATGATTGTACATGTATAGTGTATTGGGATTGTAAATATATTATGTATTTATTATTTTATTATATTATGATTGTACATGTATAGTGTATAGTCAGGTTCATAATGTTTTTTCGTTCAAAATTTTGGTAGATTAGCAAAACTATACATTTTTGGAATATTCAGAGCATGAGGAATCCAAAAATTAATGTTGGCATTTGCGTAGACACCTTTGCGAAAATGACACTCAGGACAGTGATGAAGATCTGTAAAAGCATATTCCTGAACGGTGTAGACCTAGTAGATCCTGTGTATAGGACTTATAGTTCAATCTGATACTACCTATAACTTCCTATAACAACCTATAACTTCAAAGGACTTGCAATATCATGTATTATGTAATACAGTTATATCACAAATATAAAGACAATGGTTTTCAATTACGTTTGTTTGTTGCTTTTCTATAATATATATATATCTTTGTTGCTTATTTATTGGATTCCTTGACCCAGAAAGCATAGGATTAGCATATTTAATTAAGTCTCTAGGTTGACTAGAAGCCAGGATCGCGCAAAATATGTATTTTATGGCGGCCATTTTGAAAATCCAAAATGGCGGCCATGCAGGTGTCTGTGCAAATGCCAACATTGATTTTCAGATTCTCCATGCTCTGAAGATTCCAAAAATGTACAGGTTTGCTAATCCTAAAATTTTAAAAGAAATTATATTTGTTAACATAGTGAACCTGACTAGTATTGGGATTGTAAATATATACACAAAGAATTAAGTTAAGCACCCCTACACAACGAATTAAGGTAAGCACCCCCTAATATATATTCTTTGTGTATATGTATACATTGGCATATATTCTAAGGTATGTGAGATCAAATAATGATTGGTATGACATTAGCAATTATCCATTGATGAAATTGAGTGATCAAAGTGAAAAAAAGTGATTGGTTGAGTCAGTGATCCGATCACGTGGGTCCTACACACGTTATTGACGCAAAGATCGCTAGAGGTCTTCTCAGAACAATGACTGTACGTTAGAAAACATAAACGTCATCCACACTGTCCGTGATGGACCTATAGCTCCATACTTAAATTGAGGTGAAAATATGCCTAAAATTCCCAAAAAATTTCACCTTAAATTATTCAGAATAAAATATTGAAAACGGCATGATTGTTATGTTTTTATGTGACCATAATATCACTTCTCCAGAAAATATAGCAATATCATGGGTATATTACACTGTTTTGACGACAACAAACTTGTAATGTGCGAGGTTGTAAAAAAACGGGGGGGGGTGCTTAACTTAATTCTTTGTGTATATTATGTATTTATTATTTTATGATTGTACAATGTACATGTATAGTGTGTGCCACTGTAATATGCCCATCGACTCAGCTTCATTGTGGGATATTCCAATGACCTTTGAAGGCCTTGGTGGTAGATATAGGAGACCAGTCCTGAAGTGAGGAGACTACTTGCAGTCCCTGCCAATGTGCCTGAGTGAACTGCCAGACTCGCTACACTGAGGCGGTTCTCTTACGATGGCCAGAGAGAAGTCGACTCTCACAGCATGTGATCAGATGAACCAATTGGAGCAGAGGAAGGGTAGGAGACAGGGAAGTTTGTCATAAAGTCCAGAAGGGAGGATTTTCCATTGGGAGAAATTGGGAAGTACACATATTGAGTCAGTCCCATGGAGTCACAAAGTCCTTTGCTGAAGTGCCATGGCTGGTGAGAGAGATACCAACACCCAGCCAATTTGCATGGTGACAAATGAAATCACCACATACGAGGAAGAGAAGAAGCGGTTTATTCGAGGAAGCTTCGGTTTATAGATTTTGAGAGAAGGAAACAATAAATAATGAAGTATGGGAAATAGAGGTAGAAGGAATTACAAATAGATTTAAAATTCCTGTTTTGGAACTGATCGAACCAACTCGTGCAGCAGATCGTGAACTGGAAGGAATGAGAGATGTTCTGTGAGACGGCCCTGATGATACACCTGAACTTTTGTGTATCTACAAGGCCTTCATCTGCAGCTTGATGGAGTACTGCTCTCCCTTCCTCCTTTTGGGGATGCTGCATTGTGGGTACAATTTCCTCCAAGGATGGGATAGGAAAAAGAATGTCATCCAGCCAGCCTGTAGGGCAATGTTCTGCTTATGGGAATGAAGAAAAGTCCCTGATAGCTAGAAGAGGACCCTTGATGCCATCTTGGTGACTGTCTCAAAGTCTGCAAAAAAGCCAGACGATGTTGAACTCTTGATAGATGTCCAAAGAGACTTCTCTGACTTCTTGTTTGAGCTATAGATCATCCATCCTTTGCTGTGTTAGCAGGAGCATGTTCCGGGTGTAATGACCAGGGAATGAAGCCAAATAAATAGGCTGAGATTGTAGAGTTGGAAAGGAGGTCGGACTTGAGATCTTCTGCTGTTATTAACTCCATTACCTTGCTTATGAAGGGGACAAGGTTAACTAGTCTGTAATTCTCAGGGGTTTTTGTGGCCAGAATGAAAATATATGATCTGCCCATGAGAGTTTTGGATAATGGTTTGTGGTGTTGTATTGTATGCAGCCTGTGGCTGCTGGTTGCATCATTTTTCTGGAAGCACAGCTGTGTCGCTGATGCAGTGCCCTTGTTACCGGTAAACTAGTTTGCCGACCTCGGAAGGATGACAGGCTGAGTCAACCCACCTGGTGTTATGTCAACGGCATGACAGGGGGTCGAACTCAAGACCCGAAGACTTGTCCCAAAACTTTTTTCCCCAAAATTTTTTGTCCACCATCAACAATTTGAAATCACGTTTGCCTCGTGATGCAAATGGTACCGGTTTGTACCGGTTAAATTTTAACCTTAACCCCTCAAAAACAGGGTGGTCTTTCAAGTTTGGGTCGCAACCCTGGGTTTGGGAACCCCTACCCTAAGATCTCAAGGCAGCCACTTTAACCGTTAAGCCAACACCGGGCTTGGATAATGGTGAAACCCAGGAGCCAAAAGAACTAAACTTCTTTCTGAGGTTGATCACTGGAGTACATATTGCCAGTCCTCATGGTGAGGTTTTTGAATGACGTTGCGTTTGTCTGCATTAAATGTCAAGTTCCTGGAAAGGAACCAATTTGTGATATTGTTGAGATTTTTTTGTGTTGGTTTCAGCTGTTGCCAATGTGTCCTTGGGATGCCAAATTTTCAACATAATGTCAAGTATTATGCAAAATTGTCAAGAGTGAGGATTTGGGGTTGAGCGAGATAATTGATGTAAATCACATCATTTGTTCCAAAACAATGTGTTAGTGCCTGACAGGTAGGTGCACTGGGAGAGCAAATGAGGAGACGTCATTGAGAGCTGCACACTCACTCATTGTGCACATGGAGGAAGCCAGAAGTGCGTGAAGAGACAGCCTTGAGTGGTACAGAGAGAGGAGGTACGTGAAGTAGGAATGCAAAACAGCGTAGAAGGATTGACATATGACGAAAGAGTTACATGACCTAATGTTTACCGGAATGACCGAAAGAGTAAAAAAAAAAAAAAAATTACCTGCTGTTCAGCCAAGTTTGTTGGATGAGTGGCAAAAATCAGATCAGTGATAAATGATTAAGATATGAAAGAAAACACCTTGACAAATAGACATTTCAATAGTTTGTGTGATTGGATGCAGGGAAATTTACATGCAGGTGAGTGGGTATGCACCTTCTCAACGGATGAGAGATAACCCACGGTGAATGACCTGATAAGAAGAACAGAAAGAAGGAATACCAGTCGAGCCTGATCGGTAGAGGATTTGAGAATGTGGGAATTTATGGTTTATTTGTCTGTTGTAGAGGTGATGGCAACACTGTCCTGGGAGAAAAGTGTGTGGTGATTTGATGTGAGGGGGAGTTGGTGGTTGATTGAGAGGGCACGGGCCAGATGGAACCAGGGAAGGATTGAGAGGGTACGGGCCAGATGGAACCAGGGAAGGATTGAGAGGGTACGGGCCAGATGGAACCAGGGAAGGATTGAGAGGGTACGGGCCAGATGGAACCAGGGAAGGATTGAGAGGGTACGGGCCAGATGGAACCAGGGAAGGATTGAGAGGGCACGGGCCAGATGGAACCAGGGAAGGATTGAGAGGGCACGGGCCAGATGGAACCAGGGAAGGATTGAGAGGGCACGGGCCAGATGGAACCAGGGAAGGATTGAGAGGGTACGGGCCAGATGGAACCAGGGAAGGATTGAGAGGACACGGGCCAGATGGAACCAGGGAAGGATTGAGAGGGTACGGGCCAGATGGAACCAGGGAAGGATTGAGAGGGTACGGGCCAGATGGAACCAGGGAAGGATTGAGAGGGTACGGGCCAGATGGAACCAGGGAAGGATTGAGAGGGTACGGGCCAGATGGAACCAGGGAAGGATTGAGAGGGCACGGGCCACATGGAACCAGGGAAGGATTGAGAGGGTACGGGCCAGATGGAACCAGGGAAGGATTGAGAGGGCACGGGCCACATGGAACCAGGGAAGGATTGAGAGGGTACGGGCCAGATGGAACCAGGGAAGGATTGAGAGGGTACGGGCCAGATGGAACCAGGGAAGGATTGAGAGGGTACGGGCCAGATGGAACCAGGGAAGGATTGAGAGGGTACGGGCCAGATGGAACCAGGGAAGGATTGAGAGGGCACGGGCCACATGGAACCAGGGAAGGATTGAGAGGGTACGGGCCAGATGGAACCAGGGAAGGATTGAGAGGGCACGGGCCACATGGAACCAGGGAAGGATTGAGAGGGTACGGGCCAGATGGAACCAGGGAAGGATTGAGAGGGTACGGGCCAGATGGAACCAGGGAAGGATTGAGAGGGTACGGGCCAGATGGAACCAGGGAAGGATTGAGAGGGCACGGGCCACATGGAACCAGGGAAGGATTGGCTTGGGAGTGGAGCTTTCAAAATGAGATGCAGCTTAAGGCCACGTGACTGATATTACTTGGGTAATGTTCAACGCATTTATTTGAATTTTGCCAAAGGGATCATCTACATATTACATACATATGATTGTAAAAAATGTGACTCCTCGGTCCTCCAATTTCCCCCATAGACCCTTCCCTTTCCGTACTTATACCTTGTTCCCTTTTATATATTCCCTACTCTTCCATTATCGTACACCTTAGTATATAAAAAACTTTGTCTCCTCGATTTTGTGTGCTACCTTCCCCCTTCCCTTCCATTGCTGAAATGGCTGTCTCTCTCAATTTAACAACTCCATACCCACCTACCACATACTTAAAATATAATTAGCCTCTAAAAATTTTAAATACACAGTGTGTTTACTGTGAGTTTAATGCAATAATAACAAATTATATTGAATGCTTCCAATTAGATATGAAACCAAATGTAAATTGAGAGAAAGCCGTATGGAAAGAGGAACAGGAACAAAGCATTTGTATTGAAGCCATCGCACTTTGAAATAGAAAGTACACGTACTTGATACTTGGATACATAAGTTGTACTTCCTGCCCCTTTTTCTGTCCGATAGGCCTCGTCACCGACCGTGGTGCATTAGCTGCATTATTGTCCTGCGCCACTGTCCCTTAGTCAGTTTCTTGGTCCACTTACTACCTCCGATTCTGTCCACGAGCCTCAAATCCTGTGCAAGAAAAATGCACAGCTGAAGATGCGGAATATACAATACCGAGATATAAAAACTGCAATAAACATGCAAATATAAAAAAGTGCAACAACCCGGAAACGTTGCAGCCGTGTACACATCCGGTAGATGCTTACTTTGAGGGTGGTTGTAATTTTGCAGTGAATCAAATCCCAAAAAATTGAAGGTAACGAACATGTAACAGCACTTCAATTCTCTGGCCCAGGAGAGACACAGGCTTTGGAATGCTTCGTATTCATTATACCAAGATATTCCACGTGGTGAAGATTAATTTCATAAATTCAAATAAAACCGTTCTTAAATGTACATTGTACATCTTCCTCTTGATTGACAAATAATATTTCATTCAGCTTCATTCTTCTCATGCACGATACATAATTACTAGCCTGTCCCCCGCGCAGCGAGAGAGAGGGGTTTTGTGTGTGTGTGTGTGTGTGTGTGTGTGTGTGTGTGTGTGTGTGTGTGTGTGTGTGTGTCTTTGGGCCGTAACTTTTTTTTTTTTACCATTCGAGATTTTGTCATCAAATTTTCAAGAAAGCCTTATAATGAGAACATGGAGAAGACATTAATAATTTGGTCAAAAGGTTAAAGGTCAGCATCACATAAAATCGTCAATTTTCATCCGATTGATCTGAAATTTTAACAATTTGCATATTTGGGTCACTGAAGTGGTTCACCAATCAAAAGCTAGAAGGTGATTGTTTTTTTTAAGATCAACAGGGTAAAAGTGAAGGTTGCATAAAATATCACTATGCCAGTCATATCAACATGCCAGTGACCCAATATATCGAGGGTAACCTGTGTTCAGGTCAAAAGGTCAGAGGTCAATGTCACAAAACCATCAATTTCCATCTGACTGACTTGAGATTTGAGCAGGGTTTGCATATTGGGTCACTGAAGCATATTGCTTTTGAGGTCAAAAGGTCAAGGTAGCCTAAAATCATCAATGTTTTTGTACTTTTTAGCCGTTTTTGTCATGTTTAGCATACGAAAGAAGAATAAGTCCGAATACAAAGTGGACAGGGACGGCCTTTGCATTTTCAGGTGCTTTCTCGTTACATTTGTAATTGTACAGGATTGACATTTTTGTTTGATATAACAATTATATTGAAATCTTTCATATATTGTATGCATGCTCTATGTCAACCAGGTCACGGTGTGCTGAAGGTTTCACCAAACAGGTCTACACCAACACTCTTATAAACTCTTTACTTTAAGGCCAGAGTATCGGTCGTCACTTCCTGAAGGACATCTCTTATATCATACATATACCTACATAGTACATATCAGGTTTTGTACCATAGCCTTGTGCTGTTTCGAGGACTAGCGTGTTCTGTCTGTGGCATTTGTCACTTAGATTCATGCAACTTGAACATCACTTTCAGACCTGCACAAACACAAAGATGGAAGATCCAAAGACCTCAGATTTCCCACATTTTGAAGTTCCGGTGACTGTAAAAGCGTTTATTTCACCTATCTCCCCAACATGACTCGAAGCAGCTGCTCATTGTTCATTACCACCGTTATATTTCCCAGGGAAATGAAGAGGAAGGTGGCACAGAAGTCGATGGTGGAGATCAAGGTACGTGTGCCAGGCCGCAGGGAAGACTAGGATCAGAAACACACCGCTGCAGGTCAAACGGACAAACGTTAGTGGAATCCAACGCAGTAGATCCAGGCAATGAGGGAAAACGTCCCGCATGGCCTAGTCTACGGCCTGGCGTTCCCTCCGAAGCCGGTTGGTGAGCCAACTCGTTGCCTATGCTCGTTGTTGTACTGTGGGTCAATGGTGGAGTCTTGAGGCTTAACTTTTCATCTGAGGCCTAGGACAACGGACGAAAGAAAGAAATGCCAAGATGGCCACAAATCGGAAACAGGAAAAGGTTGTTCAGCTTATCAATGTTGGGCTACATTGATAGACAAGCAAGTAATACAAACAGAAGGATAGACAAATGTGAGACGACATGACATGTAAACTATGTTCTTTCCTGTTTACATGAATTAGTCACCTGTAAACTGCCTTTCCTTCTACTTCTGATTATCACCTTACTTTTGTGTTCCAAATGAAACATTAATACATCAGACATGGGAAGAGTCACTGAGTGTAGATTACAAATGTACAATTAACTGCAGTTTTTTGTACTCAAAAGGAGTTTGGGCCTGTTATTTCAGCGACTTTTGGTTACTTGATTACAGAATGGCACAAGTGGCATTACCTTTTTGTTCGGGTGGCAATGCTTGCTCTTGGGCAACGAGATGCCCACATTACATCATCATTGCCTTCACTGCCAGCTTCAGGAGAAGTCACACGTTTGGTAAATGTTACTTCTTCTCATTAGCCACTGACATTTGTTGAGTGCCTCTGGTTCTTCCTTGTATATAATATTGTGGAGTAGGACCAGGCATTTTATTTAGCGCCTTGCCCTCTTAAAGGACCATCCAATAATTAGCCTGTTGATGATTGATGGGAAGAGGAACAGGTTGAGATGGTTTGGTCATGTGTTGAAGGATGAAAGTGACTGGTTGAGAAGAGTGATGGAAATGAATGTAGAAGGAAGTAGAGGACGGGGAAGACCGAGAAAGACTTGGCTAAAGATGGTGGAAGAAGAAATGCGGGCAAGGGGGGTAACAAGGAGAGATGCAGAAAATAGGGCAAAATGGAGAAGATTGTCATGGGGACCGCAAGGCTAACCCCCGCTCTAGCAGGGAAAATGGCCTTAAAATGCCTGTTGTTGTTGTTGTTGTTGATGATGATTATTGAACTCTATTTGGCCTTACCCAGTGCAGAATGGATGGTAGAGAGATAACTGTAATTGTTTTTTGCGTCAGTGTTTGGGTGAGTGCGGGGCGAGCAGGGTAACGTTGAGTTGTGTGCACTTGTCTCTGAACTGTCCAGCTTGGGTTAGAATGTCGGCCCAGCTATACGCTCTACCCTGGAGATTTGCACGTATGGCGATACATGTATGTACTGTTCCTCGGATGGATGTTAAACTGAGTGTCCTATCTGATAGCATACGTTTGTGCATATTAAAGCTCCCACTGTCCTTCCTTCCTTCACAAATCACAAAGATGTTAGTCCTTCACAAAGAGTAGGCTAGTTATCATCGGTACCCTGAACAAATGACAAGTTCATGTCCTGAGTAACTGTTGGGAAAACAAGACAAACCACACAGCATCATCCATCAAATGCAGGAATTCTTTTGGCAGCACGAATGTTCTGTAAAGGGTATGGGACATTGATAATGGTGATGTTGATGAGTGTACTACTCTGTGTGCAGATCTACATTAATATACATCATGAATTCATTCGCAGATATACTGTAATCGATCTACCCTGGCTAGGCTCTGCATTGTTAGTTGTTCATTCCTGATTATTATTACTTCATTTTTTCAGTCAATAAATGTTCCTTTGCCAACTTTCCTAAGCATTACCTACCAGCCCTTTCAAAGTTTTCCACCTAATCCCAGCACTCTCCCTCTCCCTCAGAAATGACCGTACATCAAACCCTCCCATCTACTTTCTCAACAACCCTCGCGAAGAGGTTCTGTCACTCAAAAACTCTTGGGTGTCACTCTCAACCATGATCGCTCTTGGGCAAGCCAAATGTATAAGATGGTCTCCAAAGAGATGCCAGTGCCCCTGCCTCACACCTTGCTCAGCTCAACATCGTGGAAACATAGGTCTTCAAGGTCATTGGATAGTCCCGAGATGAAGCTGAGACTATGAGCCTATCACTTCGCTATCGCTGACAGATCGATGGTTTCTCTGTCTTCTTCTGCCTCCTTTCTGGTCTTGCACCCTCTGCTCTTTCCATGCTCCCCCCCACCCCCTCTAGGTTTCTGCAGGATGGACAATGTTCACCAGTAACCCCCTCCTTGTGAAACTGCCAAAAATCCATGATCACTGCTCACCTCCACTCATTTGTTCCACTTTTTCCCCACCTATGGAACCACCATTCACACTCTCTTCGATCTCATTCTTCCCTCCAGGTCTTCAAGACAGGTGTTCACCACCATCTCAAATCATCTCCCAAACCCAACCCATAATCGTTTCTGCACCTGTTAACTCACCCACCCCATCCAAAATTGTGCATCTGTATCCATCTTGCCCACCCCTTGCATTCTCCCCTACTTCTCATCGTTACCTGCATCCCCTGGTTGTCTGTCTCCATCTATTTTCTCCCCCTGTCCTGCTGTTGGCGTTTCCCCTTTCTCCTGCTGATCCATTTGTTATGTTGTGTTCTGCTCATTATTTAGTGACATACAAGTTGCATAATGGATACAAAGACTGGGTTTTGCCAAATACTATTATTAAACTGACCCATGGAAAGAGAGAGAGAGGGGGAGAGATAGATAGACAGACAGACAGACACACAGAGAGACAGACAGACACACACAGAGACAGAAAGACACAGAGATAAGAGAGGATTTGTGCACCTATTCCAATCAACATTTATGACCTAAATGAAGTGGTGGTAATTAACTTGTGCTATTTACCAAAGGTTGATGGAGGTTATGTTTTCACCCGTTTGTTTGTCTTTCTGTGAGCAGGATATCTCAAAAGGTTATGGATGAATTTGGATGAAACTTGGACAGGTTCAAGGGTGTGTGGCAATGACTAAACACGTTAGGTGTGCGACAAGGACGAGATGTTGGTGAAGATGTGGACGTGGATCTGGATACGAGAATGTAAAAAAATAATATAAGTGATTCTTCAAACAAAAAAATAAATAAAAAAGAGATGGGGCAGAAAAGGATATTTCGCATTATTTTTCAAAAAGTTGTGCACGGATTATGACAAAACGATGTGGATGAGTTAGTCAGATGACAAGACCAAGCCGATTAGATTTTGGTTCAGGTTGGCAGACGAAACTTGCCACAAGGCATCAGCACTTTGCCCTTAAGTTGTGCTCCTCTTCCTGAATACCTCATTGTCACTAAAACACCTTCTACAACTACCTGAGCGATACGGACCACATTTGGTACAATGCACCAGGACAGTAAATCTGTGCTGATGCATTGTACCAAATGTGGATCTGGTCCGAATCCAGATCTGACCTTTCAGTGGGATTCAAAACGATCAATATTATCATGAACGTTTATCACAGTTTTAATTATAAACTCTGCTCTTTTGATCCTGGACAAGGCCATTTTAAATCACATCATGGACTAATTCAAGAACTCATTGCTGTGACTTTCGTAATGGTGTCAAGCACGGTATCTCTAACCTTCTGCCCTGACAGCTTTACCTGTAGTTCTAGTGTAGTAGCTGACTGTGGTAAGCCCATGGCCTCAGGTGAGAAAGTGAAGGTGCCTGGCATGCCGAAAGGTGTCGGTGGTTCCAGCTTTACCTGTAGTTCTAGTGTAGTAGCTGACTGTGGTAAGCCCATGCCCTCAGGTGAGAAAGTGAAGGTGCCTGGCATGCCGAAAGGTGTCGGTGGTTCCAGTGTGCGGGCGGGTCCAAATGGTGAGGCTGGACTGTAAGCGGGCGGAATGAGTACAGCCCGCCGCTGCAGCAGCTGGATGATCAGGCCAAAGTCTGTAACCATACGTGACTCAAGCCTGAGGGGTATACAGGAGAACAAGATTCAACAACCTATGGCGACATGATGCTCCACGCTTACCGTTTATCTCTGTTTTGGGTTCAGGTGGAATCGTTACAACAATGCAATTTTATGTGAGTACTGTATTTATCATTAACTAGCAGAAGTACCCGGCGTTGCCAGGCGGGGGAAGGAGGGGGGAGAAGGGGGAGAGGAGAGAGGGGGGATGGGAGGGTGTAAGGGGGGGGGGAAGGGGAGAGGAGGGGGAGGGAGAGGAGGAAAGAGGGGGGGGAGGGGATGGTGAGAAGAGGGGAAAGGGGGAGGGGGGGAGGAAGGGGGTTCATATATATGCTGGTGGGTGAATGTGGCGTTCATCACGTTTCTGAGTTAAGTGTGATGACGATCAGGAAGAAGAAGAAGCCGGACTCCCAACTTCGTACACTTCCGGAATTGTTTGATTTATTTGTATTCAAATGTCTGGAGATTGTTTTGTATTTATTTATGCGAATGTGTACTTGTATATAACTGTCATTAATTTTAAAAAGCTTCGGCACTATCGAGCGATTATTATTATTATTATTTTTTTAACTCCAAAAAAACCGATCTTTTTTTAGCCGCGTCGCAGACGCTGCTCATAGAGTGCCCTCTGCTGTTGTTGCTGTTGTTGTTGTTCTTCTTCTTGTTCTTGCAGAGAAGACAAAACCTCAAAGCTCCACCCATTCTGGGAACCATAGCTCCACCCATTCTGGGAGAGCCTTCATATAAACAAATATCCACCATTTTATTAACTCGCATAGCTTTGAGGCCTGTTTTGTAGGCCCGTGGTGTCTTCCTCTCTCACACAGTTTTATTTCAAATCAAATTCGATATATCATTTCATTTTTCACAGTCGCTAACATAGTTTTAGACTCGGTTGAAAAAAAACGGGAAGAAAATCCGATGAAAGTTGCCCTTTATAGAACGAAATGAATTCTCAAAGGCCTGTAACTTCAAGTCCATTGAGATTATTTTTTTTTTAATCGCGGCATGGTCAGTCATACACCGCCCGAAATAAGAGACGGGAAAATGCCGAGATATATATATTTTGTTTAAATCGCGGCATGGTCAGTCATACACCGCCCGAAATAAGAGACGGGAAAATGCCGAGATATATTAAAAATTCGTCCATTTGATGACAATCGTCACGATGAAATATTTAATTTATACGTCGTCACAATAATGTGGAGAGAGGAGCATAGCTCCGTTCACGTGTCGCCACACACGGGAAATTGCCGAGATATATATTTTTTTTAATCGCGGCATGGTCAGTCATACACCGCCTGAAATAACAGACGGGAAAATGCCGAGATATATTAAAAATTCGTCGCCACACACGGGAAATTGCCGAGATATATTTTCACTTTGCACAAAAATAACATCAAGTAATCGAATCAATAGGAATGTCCTGTGCCTATAACATCGACGTTATAGGCACAGCTGCATCTTGGCATTGTGTAACATCGACGCGGCTTTTGTTTTAATTAAAACTTTTTGTACTTGTTTCATATATGTTGGTGAAGGATCTGGTCCGAATATCATAATATTTTGCGTAAAACACTCCCAGAACTCACTGATGAACCTCTGAAAGTTATACGAAGATCCGTTCAGCCATCTCTGAGAAAAATGGTGACAGACATCTCTCTTATATAGTAGATAAGTCATCAAATGAAAATTGATCAGATAACTTCAGCACATTATTAATAGTTATTATTTAGGACACGGTTATTTAATTCCTGTAGAAGTATCAGTGAAATGCTCAAATAAATAGGTCAAGTTGACGTTTTCAGGGAATCGTGATTTGGTAATATTTTGAGAAGTGAAAATGATGAGCCACGGTAACCGAGCCAATAATCCAGAAACCATAAGTGATGCCCTTCAGTCAGTCATTCAAACAAATTCTTCATAAACGACATTTTTTGAATCGGCCAAAAGTTTCACTCACTTCTTAGTACTGTATAAATTGCTAGTCGCCTGGTATCCGTTCATACTTTTTTAGTTTCATGTGTGATATTCAAAATGATTTAAAGTGGGAAGCTCATGTGGAACTTATTGAAAAACATGCTAAAAGTAAATTCTACATGTTACGTCCCTTGAGACGTCATGGTTTACCATCCGTATGTACATTCACGTGAAAAAGTAAGTACACCCCATGTAAAGTTTTGACTTTTTCAACATATTTCAACATGCAGCTATTTGATCTTCATGTCAACAATATTGATAGATAAAGGTGATATAATATAACAAATATCATGAAACATTTACATTTTGTAGTCCATTGTATAATTTAAATAAACATAAATGCAAATTTCGCATGTGGAAAAAGCAAGTACACCCGTACATTTATCACTACTTCAAATACCGAACATTAGAATCAGGTGCACCAGCTCAGGTGCAAATGATTAGAACATCGTCAGAGAGGATCTTGGAGGAACCTGTCTAATTTAAACCTCAGACATTTAGTTTGGTTTGCTCTTTGTTGTTGAAGTGTGCGGCGTCACCATGCCGAGATCAAAAGAGCTCTCTGAGGCCTTCAGAAAGAAGGTTAGAAGGTTCAGAAAGAAGGAAAGAAGGTCTGGGAAGGGGTTTAACAAGATCTCCAAACAATTTGAAATCAATCATTCGATGGTTCGGAAGATGACCTACAAGTGGAGAAAATTCCAAACAACTGCCAACTTGTTCAGGCCAGGCCGCCCCAGCAAGTTCAGCCCGAGAGCAGACCGCAAGATGCTGAAAGAAGTCTCTAAGAACCCCAGAATGTCATCACGGGACCTACAGGTAGCTCTTGCCACTGTTGATGTCAAAGTGCACGAGTCTACCATTAGAAAGAGGCTGCACAAATTTGATCTACATGGGAGGTGTGCCAGGAGGAAACTTTGCTGTCCAGAAAGAACATCAGGGCAAGACTAAAGTTTGCCAAAGAACACCTCAGCAAAGACCAGCACTTCTGGAACAATGTGCTCTGGACAGATGAGTCAAAGGTAGAGCTATTTGGCCACAGTACCAAAAGACATGTTTTGCGAAAACCAAAGACAGCATTTGACCACAAGAACCTGATACCAACTGTAAAGCATGGTGGTGGAAATATTATGATTTGGGGCAGCTTTGCTGCATCAGGGCCTGGGCAATTCACCATCATAGAATCCACTATGAATTCTTCATTGTACCAGAGGGTGCTTGAGGATAATGTGAGGCCATCTGTCGGAAAGTTGAAGCTCAACCGAAGGTGGACCTTGCAACATGACAATGACCCTAAACATACCAGTAAATCCACCAAGGAATGGCTGAAAAGAAAGAAATGGAGGGTTCTGGAATGGCCAAGTCAAAGCCCGGATCTAAATCCCATCGAGATGTTGTGGGGGGATTTGAAACGAGCTGTGCATGCAAGAAACCCCTCAAACATCGCACAGCTGAAAGAATTCTGCATGGAGGAGTGGGCAAAAATTTCTCCCAGTTGATGTCTGAGACTACCGACCGACAGTTATAAGAAACGCCTACTTCAGATTGTTTCTGCCAAAGGGGGCAATACCACCTATTAGAGCCAAGGATGTACTTACTTTTTCCACATGCGAAATTTGCATTTATGTTTATTTAAATTGTACAATGGACTACAAAATGTAAATGTTTCATGATATTTGTTATATTATATCACCTTTATCTGTCAATATTGTTGAAATGAAGATCAACTAGCTGTATTTTGAAGTATGTTGAAAAAGTCAAAACTTTATATGGGGTGTACTTACTTTTTCACGTGACTGTACGTACATCTGTTAACATTTAACTGAAACATATTTTCCTCACAAGCTACCTGACCGATATGGACCAAATTTGGTACGGGGATGCATCAGACCAGCAAGGTCTCATGGAGTTCTGCTTCCCATCCAGAAGTGCCTCCCTATAGATGGGGTTAAAGGGGGGTTTTTCCCCAAATATTGATATTTCATTCAAAAACCATCTCAGAAACCGCCTGACAGATCCAGACCAAACTTGCCACAAGGCATCAGCACCTTGCCCTAACCTTACGTTGTGCTCCTCTTCCTGAATACCTCGTTTTCACTGAGCATTTTTCATTTCACATTTTTCCTCATTTCACCATCTACAACTACCTGATCGATACGGACCACATTTGGTACAATGCATCAGGACAGTAAGGTCTCATGGGATCCAGTATCCAGATCAGCCCATTTATGGAGGGTAAAAGGGGGGTTTTACTCCAAAGGGGGTTCGCTTCAAATTCAGGTAATTCATTTTAAAATCTTCTCAGAAACCGTGGGGAAATAACAACCAGTCCCTCATGGGGACTACATGGGGACTGATGGTTATTTCCCCACGTTTATGGTTATTTCCTCTCCCAATTTTTACAAGTAATATTCGTTCTCTTACTGAACATGCAGCATTAGGTCAGGTCAGTATTTTGGCACTGCTACTGATAACATGTAACCCAGTGCTATCTGCCACATGGTTGGGTTGTCGGCGACTAAACCGACACCCCTCACCGGTTTTGCTAGTGGGGAAGGTGACTGTGAAACCCTGCCAGACCAAAAGGGTGGATGAGCTTCCTCCGGGAGCCAATGGCCATTGAATACGGAGATGGTTGGTGTCTTCTAAAAAAAAAAAACTCCCAATGGGGGTAGGATAATTTATTTTTCCACCTGGCCGAGTTACCCCCTCCTACACAGTGGTCCTGTGAAGAGGTTTCCTTGTTTCAGGACTAGGTGAAGGTTCTGCCAGTTTTTCCTCTTCTTTTTCTTTGTAGCCCTTCACAAATTAGTGGCTTTTGGCCTTGATTAGGGGGAACTTCAATAATAATAAAATAAAAAACCTGTCTGGAGCAGAGTACTTGCAAAACAACAAAATTTCCGCATTAAAAGAGTTTTAAAAAACGTGCTCTGTAAATAGTATTGGGCTCCAAATATACAATGTAGTTGTACCAACAAGTTTTGGCTAAGTACTCCTACAGTCGAGACTCAAGAAGAACACAGACAATCAATCTGCGTTTTGTTCATGGAACAAACTTATAAAACCACCAATCAATTTGTACAATTTTTCCCATTAATAGCTCCACAAGGACCCATAGGTGGACTTTCAAAATCCCAGAATTTCGTTGTAAAACAAACCGTTTAAGAGAATAGTTCTTTACCTTAATTGACGTTTTAAAATTAAAATTGGATTTGGTGTTTGTTGTCAGAAATGTGCCCACCCAGAGTAACTCGATGTTAGCATGTGTATATGTATGTGTTATTGTTATTTTATAGTCTAATCCTTTTTCTTTTTTTAAAGATCCTTTCCGCTCTTTTCTCCAGTTATTCTTATTTTACTATTTCATACTTTTGTTTTGTTCAACTTTATATATTGTTGATTCATTTTTTGATATCCGAGCATTGGTTATGGATAATTTATTGTTGTTCTTTAATCATCACAGAATAAATATGATTTTCTCTGCAACAGTTGGTCCGATCGACAGGAAATTTTCACGATAGGTGCAATTCTACCTGTATAATTTTTTTAAGGACAATTATGACGTCATAGGTCACGTGGTTCGGCCGCCATCTTGGAAAAAACGAAAAAAGTTGCACCTCTATATCTCCGAAAGCGCTGAATAGAAAAAATCGAGACATGGCTCATTGTAAAGAACTCTCCATGGGGAATAAAATATGTTAATGATGAAGTCATAGGTGCCTCCATTATGACGTCATAATTCGACAAGCACAAAACTTCATCCGATCAAGATTAAATTTCTTGACCATGATCTAGGAATAAATTAGTTTAGAAAAACAACGATGACGTCATCGGTCACGTGGTTCGGCCGCCATATTTGTTTCAACACAAAAGCCTTAAAAACACTGAAAATACATCCTGGCGAGGGTTTGCAATCTCTGATTGATCTTTTTCTTGTTTCCTTATTGTATTTCATTGCAACAATATTCGTTATGGTGCATTAAAAAAAAGTTTTATAATGATAAAAAAATTCTGTTTAATTTTCTTTTACGATGTAATCCATATGAAATTTGACATTCTGTTGTGATACATCGAATTTAATAAACCATATTATTATTGTTATTATTATTGTTATTATACTTTTACTTCAACACATACAAGTCAAAATTAGTAGCTTTTTCTCATTTGTAATTCTGCATGGGCTAAAGATGAAACTAAATGGGATAAAGATGATGAGACACACAAAATGAACAAATCATGTGCCCACGACCTCCCACGGTATTGTCTATTTATTGATGATTATTATGAGAGGATGTGGTGGTGGTGCTGGCAGAGTGTGAGAGGCGATGTGACCTGTTGAGTTGCTGTTGAAGGAGGTCTATCCTTTCGTTCAGAGCCAGGCTACCAGGTTGCATTGGCAGCTCAACGTTCTCTTCTGGCCTGGGTAGCTCCATGTCACGCCAATATCTCATCTCCCTTGGTGAGCTTGCTTTGAGGGGTGAATGATACAAGACATGGCATAGGAGTGTAATTTTATGAATTATAAAGTTAAAAAACTGCATAAAACAGGAAAATGTAACAATAATTCACATGACTGAAGAGATATATTCCCTTTATATGCCCTGGTACTTTTTCCAATTTGCTTTCATCTCATGCATGACTGGCACATCAGTGGGAAAGAAAATAAAGTAGAAAATTTTGAATCATAAGCAGCTGTCACATTGCAGTGTTCTCAAGTTCCTTCTGTTAACAAATTGATATTGAAGTTCCACTTCCTGATAAGTGTTTTTGCCAGAGGCTTGGCATAAGGAGCCTGCTTAATGAACACACTTCTGTATACAATGCTAACAAGATAGCCCTTGGAATATTGCTATGTCAAGTATGTACAAATGACTGGCTCTGAGAGTTTAAACAAAATTGCATTTTCACAACTGAAAGTTTACATGTCTTTGTTTACCGGTATGGGAAACGAGAGACAGCTCGAGTGATTTGACTTGAGAATCAGCTAACAGCCTCTGTACATCATTGTGTGCATTAGGGCTTCATTTAGTTGAAATAAAGAAACAAAGGTTTTTTTAAACTCATCCAGATTTGCATTGCAAACCTCCTGCTTCTTGGAAAAATGATGCATTGTGTGATTATGATTGGTCAGCACTCTGATACAGTCATGCTTTCTTGTATACACGGTCCAGTTTGCCTCATCTCGATCGAGTTTGCCTCACACCAGTCCAGTTTTCCTCACCCCGATCGACTTTGCCTCATCTCGATCGAGTTTGCCTCACACCAGTCCAGTTTTCCTCACACCAGTCCAGTTTTCCTCACACCAGTCCAGTTTTCCTCACCCCGATCGACTTTGCCTCATCTCGATCGAGTTTGCCTCACACCAGTCCAGTTTTCCTCACACCAGTCCAGTTTGCCTCACCCCGATCGACTTTGCCTTATCTCGAGCGAGCTTGCCTCACACCAGTCCAGTTTTCCTCACACCAGCCCAGTTTTCCTCACCCCGATCGACTTTGCCTTATCTCGATCGAGTTTGCCTCACACCAGTCCAGTTTTCCTCACACCAGTCCAGTTTGCCTCACCCCGATCGACTTTGCCTTATCTCGAGCGAGTTTGCCTCACACCAGTCCAGTTTTCCTCACACCAGCCCAGTTTTCCTCACCCCGATCGACTTTGCCTTATCTCGATCGAGTTTGCCTCACACCAGTCCAGTTTGCCTCACACCAGTCCAGTTTCCCTCACCCGATCGACTTTGCCTTATCTCAATCGAGTTTTCCTCACACCAGTCCAGTTTGCCTCACACCAGCCCAGTTTTCCTCATCCTGGTCGAGTTTTCCTCATCCCGGTCGAGTGTTCCCCACCCTGCACCCTGATCGAGTTTTCCTCATCCCGGTCGAGTGTTCCTCACGCTGATCGAGATTTCCTCATCCTGGTCGAGTGTTCCCCACCCCGATCAAGTTTTCCCCACCCCAAACGAGTTTTCCCCACCCCAATCAAGTTGTCCTCACGCTGATCGAGATTTCCTCATCCTGGTCGAGTTTTCCTCATCCTGGTCAAGTTTTCCTCATCCTGGTCGAGTTTTCCTCATACCGGTCGAGTGCTCCCCACCCCGATCGAATTTTCCTCATGCTGATCGAGTTTTCCTCATCCCGGTCGAGTGTTCCCCTCCCTGATCGAATTTTCCTCACGCTGATCGAGTTTTCCTCATCCCGGTGGAGTGTTCCCCACCCTGATCGACTTTTCCCCACGCTGAACGAGTTTTCCCCACGCTGATCGAGTTTTCCTCATCCTGATCAAGTTTTCCCCACCCCGATCGAGTTTTCCTCACGCTGCTCGAGTTTTCCTCATCCCGGTCGAGTGTTCCCCACCCTGATCGAGTTTTCCTCACGCTGATCGAGTTTTCCTCATCCTGGTCGATATTTCCTCATCCCGGTCGAGTGTTCCCCAACCTGATCGAGTTTTCCTCACTGTTACGTGCCCCCCCCCAAACCCCGGTCACAGTGTACCTCCGAGCCCCGAGAGGAGTCACGGCAGAAAGATGTGTTATTCTGTGTGTCAAAGATCAATGGTGAAACCACACCAATTGTTACCAACAAACAAGTATTGTATTAAGGTCACACAAGAATAACAGTACAATAATAATATTAATCAATTGTACAACCAATATATAATTCCTATGATGGTACCATCAGTTTCGTACAATATAACTCACTGTGCTCCAAGTGAGCGAAAATAACATTCCCAATGTCTCTGTCCCAGCTTCAAACCAAAGTCGATCCACGCTCCAGTAATCGTCAGAACGATGTTGTATCGAGACCAGAATCCCGTTCGGTTGACAGTCACACTGCCAAAGATAGGCAAAAGTACCCTCAAGAGGCGACTGGGAAATCACACCTTCGGGTATGGATGTTCAACAGCTCCCCACACTGCGAACCGCAAATTCCCACTCGAAATCCACGTTACACACACACACCAGGTTAACGGCTGGATGCGTTGAAATGGTTGAAGCGAGGTGAAAAACCTGGAGCGATCCGAAATCAGGCGCGAGGCAAAATGGCCAACGGTCCGTTCTCGAGACGTAACGGCACTCCAATGATTCTCTTCGGAATCAACCGCAAAACCTGTCACGCAGGTTTATCTGTCACAGCGATAACAACTCTGTCGCAGGAATCCCTTTCCCAAGAAACCCAAAGTTCGCTAGTGACTCCCGTTCGCCAGGGTTTGCTCAAAACCTCAACCCAGCTCGGCTCCTTCTCCGACCTCACTCGCTCCGCCTCCTTTTCCTCCTCTTCCTCCTCTTCTTCGTCCGGTGCCCGATCCGGTTTCCGGTTTCTTTTAAAACACTAACTTTTTTTACCTTTTGAAAACAATTATTTCCAATTCACTTAAACGATAACAATAATAGTACATGGAACCAAAAATGTTTACAGTGGATGAGAACCACAACAACGGAAGTGACGAATCCGTAACTCCCTCAAGAAAGAAAGTTGGAACATAGTGAAAACTTTCTTTGCATGCAAAAACTCTTTTAACAAACAAAAGTAAAACTCACCCCCAAATGATCAATTCACGTGAGCAACAATAATTAATATTCTCCAAAATAAAGCAACAAAACTTCCAAACAACCTACAGGAATTTCCAAAGTTAGTTCACTCTGGATAAAGCATCAGCAACGACATTGTCCCTGCCCTTTACATGCTCAATTTCCAAGTTGAACTCCTGCAAAGCCAAACTCCATCTCATCAACCTCTGATTTATATTTTTCATTTTTTTTAATGAAGGTTAAGGGGTTGTGATCAGTGAAGACTTTTATAGGAAAGGTAGTAGTTCCTAGATACACCTCATAATGCTGAAGCGCTAGCAGGAGAGCAAGGGTCTCTTTTTCCACGGTGGCATAATTTGCCTGGTGTTTGTTAAACTTTTTGGAATAGTAGCACACAGGGTACCACTCCATAGTACCACTAGTACCACTCCTCCACTCCATAGTACCACTAGAATAGTACCACTCCATCCTCATCTTCCTGGAATAGAACTGCCCCAGCCCCCACATCACTTGCATCAATGGCCAACTTGAAAGGTGCTTGAAAATCCGGGGCTGCTAGGACAGGAGAGCTCATTAATTTCGCTTTGACGTGCGCAAAGGCAGCCTGACATTTGTCATCCCAAACAAACTTGGTCTCTTTCCTTAGCAAATTCGTTAAAGGGGCCACCACATCAGAAAAATTCCTGCAGAACCGCCGGTACCAACCAGCCATACCCAAGAATCTCATAAGCTCCTTCTTCCCTTTTGGAACTTGGAAGCGATCAATGGCTTCTATCTTGGCTGTCACCGGTTGCACCTGACCCTGACCTACTACATGGCCTAGGAACACCACCTGTGCTTTCACAAACTCACTCTTAGATAAGTTGATGGTCAACCCTGCCTCGGTCAGTTTCTTGAAAAATGCATGAATTTGTTTAATATGATCTTCCATGGTCATAGTGTGGATGATGACATCATCCAGATAAGCCTCCACCCCCTCAAGGTCTGCAATAAGCTTATTAATCAGCTGTTGAAATGTAGCAGGCCCGTTTTTCAATCCAAAGGGAAGAACCTTGTACTGATACAACCCATTTGGTGTGACTGAGGCCGAGATTTCCTTGGCTCTATCAGTAAGAGGAATCTGCCAATACCCTTTCAGCAAGTCAAACTTAGTTACAAATTTAGCTGGGCCTATTCTATCAATACAGTCATCAATCCTCAGGATGGGATATGAGTCGGTCTTGGTCACTGCATTAACCCGTTTTAAATCCGTACAACAGCGAAAACTGCCATCGGGTTTTGGAACCAACACACATGGTGAGCTCCATTCACTGCTGCTTGGTTCGATGATGTCATTCTCCAACATATACTGAACCTCCTTCCGAAGATACTCCATCTTCACAGGGTTCATCCGATAGGGGTGTTGTTTCACAGGAGTAGCCTCCCCCACCTCAATATCATGATATACCAAGTCAGTACGACCAGGTACATCTGTGAACAAATGTGCAAACTCAAAAATTAGGCTGGACAGTTGTCCTTGTTGTTCCCTCGTCAAATGACCTAATTTCTCATCTAAATGACTCGACACTTCCGTGTTCGTCAATCTGGGACAAGCCTGGTCATCACAGTTGTCAAACTTCATACCGGCCTCAACCTCTGGATTCTTTTGCACTGGTGGACCGACTATAGGCACGACAGGTGAGACAGGAACCATTTTCTCCACAGGCTTCCTCTCATAATATTTCTTCAGTCGGTTGACATGACACAGCTGCCACTTTTTCCGTTGGTCGGGAGTTGTCACCACATAATCTGTTTCATTAACCCTCCTTTCGATTGCATAGAGACCGAAATATCTAGCCTGTAGTGGCTGACCTGGAACAGGAAGCAACACTAACACTCGGTCCTCAGGACTGAAATTTCTTATCTGGGATTTCTTGTCATGTCTCACTTTCATTTTATCCTGTGTCACTTTCAAGTTTCTTCTTGCAACTTCACAAGCCTTTGCCAATCTGTGCCTAACCGTTGACACATACTCTACCACTGTTGACTGTGACTCCTCCTGTAGCCACTGTTCTTTCACCAATTTCAACGGTCCTCGCACTGCGTGTCCAAACACAAGTTCAAAAGGACTGAACCCCAATGACTCCTGAACCGATTCCCTCGTAGCAAACAACAATAAGGGCATTCCTTCATCCCAATCCTTGTCACATTCAAAACAATACGTTCTGATCATATTCTTCAATGTCTGGTGAAACCTTTCCAAGGCCCCTTGGCTCTCGGGATGTTAAGTACTTGATCTTACTTGCTCCACTCCCAACAGGTGAAAACTGTAGTTCCACTTGCTGAAAAAAACTTGCTCTCACTTGCTGAAAAAGTGTCGACATGAAATTGGAACCCTGATCAGACTGGATGACCTTAGGTCGGCCAACCAAAGTGAAAAATGTAATCAAGGCCTTCGCAATAACTGCCGCAGTAATTTTTCTAAGAGGCACTGCCTCTGGGAACCTTGTGGAAGTGCACATGATGGTCAGCAAATACTGATGTCCAGCCTTAGTTTTAGGTAAAGGGCCTACACAGTCAATAATGACACGGCTGAATGGCTCTTCAAAAGCTGGAATTGGTTTTAAAGGTGCGGATGGGACTTTCTGATTAGATTTTCCCACCAGCTGGCAAGAATGGCAAGATTTACAGAACTCCGCCACATCACGTCGCAATCCTGGCCAGAAAAAATGTACCAATATTCTGTCACATGTCTTGTTCACTCCAAGGTGCCCGGCCAAAGGTGTCTCATGCGCCAAACTCAATATCTCCTTCCGGTACGGCGGTGGCACCACAATTTGTTAATGAACTTTCCACTCATCGTTTGCTGGCACCTCCGGTGGTCTCCATTTTCTCATTAGTATTTCCCCTTTCATGAAGTAACCAACAGGTATCTTCATAGCCTCTTCCTCTGTAACGGCTTTATCAATCAAACTCCGGAGCTCCGAATCTCCGTGTTGTTCTTCAACAAGTCTCTTTCGGACCAGCACCGTTTGTTCAATCTCGTTCCCAGATGTCTCCGACGGACACTCCATTTCCTCTTTTGAATTTTCCTCCAATACCTCTAAGGAACCCAAATCCACATCGCCTTCCTTCTCCTTCTCTTCAGAGCGCTTCCTACCCATAGCACGAGTCACTGCACAGGATGGAAGGATACCCGGAATCTCCTGCTCTAACTGTGCGGTGTTATTTTCCATACTGGGCTTTTCAACCAACATTGGATTACCAGAAACTCGACCACCGGCCAAATCATTCCCGATAATAAAAGAGATTCCCTCAACAGGAAGAGTGGCTTGTGTAGTGAAATAATACCGAAGCTGAACCCGGGAGTGATACTCGCCTGAACCACTGTGGGGCGACTATAAGACCTGGGACAACCGCGACGCGGGGCCACTCCTGAGACATTTACTGTGACATATAGTCCTGTAGTCTTGAATGGTATGTACGCACCTATATGCTAGACTCGCTTGCTTTGCCTACTGTTATCGGACCTTTCTATATGATTGATACCAAGACCCTGATATCTATTGCATGATTGTATTTTACAGGATGATACCAAAGATCTAAATGTGATTAAACTAACCTTTGGAACAAGTCGTGGACCTGATTGATTTCCATGACAGCTTGTAAACCTACGGCGACCGGTCCTGACACCAAATCAGACTTTAAATGGATGACATGAAGAGGAGCTTTAACATAGCCACCAACCCCCTGTAAAAGATCACTAACACCAGTTGCCGTCTTCTCTGACAATGGCAAAATGCCCTCAAGCATCAAAGATTGATGTGCTCCTGTGTCCCTCAATACCCTAACAGGTCTCTGGTTCATTAAGTCTCCATCCAGTGACACAAACCCCTCTGAAATAAAAGGTTTGTAACCCACTTGGACAAGGTCGTTCTGTGATGCCGTAACTTTGGCATGGGAACCTTCACAAGGCATTGTCCTCCAAGGACGATTTCTCGCATTTGCCAATGCATTCGGAGTTGCACCAGTTTGACTCCGCTCCTGATTTTTCCTTTTCAGGGCGTAACATTGGGACATCAAATGTCCAGGTGTCTTGCAAAAAGCGCAAGTAGGCCCGGAGGAAAAACGCGTGGTCTGCCTCGGGCCCCCCGGAAGATAGGTATGTCTTGGAACTACAGTCTTCTGATCCCTAAAAGTCGCGGTATCAGATTTGTCCCCATAGTCCTCTATAGGCCGCCTCCATGAAAATCTGTTCTCCGAACCTGATTTACCATAACTCCCCTGGCTAACTCTAGGCGAGAAGTTAGGTTTGTGGAACCCCATCCTGTGTGTCAAGGCAGAGTCATCTGCTACGGTTGCTGCCTCATACAACTCTGGTACTTTCTTTTCATCCAGATGTACTTTAATGTCCACGTGGACACACAGTTTGAATTCCTCCACCAAGATCAATTGTCGTAACAGGTTGAAGTCTTTCCCAATCTCCTTCGAGTCACACCACCTATTTAACATGGTTTCCTTCATTCTGGCAAACTCCACATGGGTCTCACTCTCCCTCTTCCTGGCATTCCTGAACTTTTGGCGGTGAGCTTCAGGGACCATTTCATAGGCTTTGAGAATGGCTTTCTTCACTATCTCATAATCTGCACATTGGTCAATCGGTAAAGCCGAAAATATATCTTGAGCTTTACCCACCAGAACACTTTGCACTAACATAGTCCAGGACCCCACAGGCCATTTTAACATTTGAGCCACCTTCTCAAAATGTTAAAAAAACTTGGCTACCTCCTTTTCATTGAAGGGTGGAACCAGCCTCACATGCCTACCAACATCCCAAGAGTTCTCACTAGTTGTCGAACTAGCCGGCATGGATACTACTTCTCTCCGTTCTCCCAGTAATTCCAGCTCCTTGAGTTTAAGTTCCTTCTGATACTCCATGTCCCGTTCCTTTAACTCCCTTTCGGCTCTCCTTTCCTCGGCTCTTCTCTCCTCGAGTTCCTTTTCAGCTCTCCTTTCCTCTGCTCTTTCCTCTGCTCTTCTTTCCTCGAGTTCTCGTTCCTGTTCTGCTCTTTCCTTTGCTCTTCTTTCCTCGGCTTCCTTTTCAGCTCTCCTTTCCTCTGCTCTTCTTTCCTCTAACCTTTCCTGGCTCTGCAGTTGCATCTCCATTTTCTGGAGCTCCACATTTCCTTTTTCCTCTGGTAACCAATCCAAGGCTACCTCTTCCCATGTTCCTTGTCCCACTAAAGACTCCACCACCAATGTCTGCATCTCTGCTTTCTTCATATTAACTCGCACCTCCAAGTTAAAATATTTGGCCAATATCATGAGTTCCGATCTTTTTAACGCCTGGAACTGTGCCTCATTAGGGGACGCCGCAAACCTTTCTGCGTCAAACACCAAGGTGACTATCAGTTAGCACCTGTTAACCTTCACACAAAAAAAAAAATTCTAATTTTTTGAAAAATTTGAGAATGTTGGAAAATTCCAAATTTGGGAATTTTGGGAATGTTAGGGAATTCTATCCCGGACGGGCCCCCAATTTCTGTTACGTGCTCCTCCCCAAACCCTGGTCACGGTGTACCTCCGAGCCCCGAGAGGAGTCACGGCAGAAAGATGTGTTATTCTGTGTGTCAAAGATCAATGGTGAAACCACACCAATTGTTACCAACAAACAAGTATTGTATTAAGGTCACACAAGAATAACAGCACAATAATAATATTAATCAATTGTAAAACCAATATATCATTCCTATGATGGTACCATCAGTTTCGTACAATATAACTCACTGTGCTCCAAGTGAGCGAAAAGAACATTCCCAATGTCTCTGTCCCAGCTTCAAACCAAAGTCGATCCACGCTCCAGTAATCATCAGAACGATGTTGTATCGAGACCAGAATCCCGCTCGGTTGACAGGCACACTGCCAAAGATAGGCAAAAGTACCCTCAAGAGGCGACTGGGAAATCACACCTTCGGGTATGGATGTTCAACGGCTCCTCACATGGCGAACCGCAAATTCCCACTCGAAATCCATGTTACACACACACACCAGGTTAACGGCTGGATGCGTTGAAATGGTTGAAGCGAGGTGAAAAACCTGGAGCGATCCGAAATCAGGCGCGAGGCAAAATGGCCAACGGTCCGTTCTCGAGACGTAACGGCACTCCAATGATTCTCTTCGGAATCAACCGCAAAACCTGTCACGCAGGTTTATCTGTCACAGCGATAACAACTCTGTCGCAGGAATCCCTTTCCCAGGAAACCCAAAGTTTGCTAGTGACCCCCGTTCACCAGCGTTTGCTCAAAACCTCAACGCAGCTCGGCTCCTTCTCCGACCTCACTCGCTCCACCTCCTTTTCCTCCTCTTCCTCCTCTTCTTCGTCCGGTTCCCGATCCGGTTTCCGGTTTCTTTTAAAACACTAACTTTTTTTACCTTTTGAAAACAG
Source organism: Myxine glutinosa (assembly GCF_964187855.1). NCBI lineage: Eukaryota > Metazoa > Chordata > Myxini > Myxiniformes > Myxinidae > Myxine > Myxine glutinosa. Next base: position 58,783,874 of record NC_136267.1, read on the forward strand.
TTATTTCCAATTCACTTAAACGATAACAATAATAGTAAATGGAACCAAAAATGTTTACAGTGGATGAGAACCACAACAACGGAAGTGACGAATCCGTAACACTCACGCTGATCGAGTTTTCCTCATCATGGTCGAGATTTCCTCATCCCGGTCGAGTGTTCCCCACCCCGATCGAGTTTTCAAGGGATCAAGTCTCGCTCGGGAGCGGGAATCAAGTCTCGCACGAACCACGCGTAATTTGAGTATGTCCGAGCGGATGGCGTACCACGTGATCCGTGCTAATACCTTAGTATTGGAACCCGATTAGAGCGATATAATTCGTACCATGCTAAGTCAATGATGGAAAACACGAGACGGTCGAATCAAAGAAATAGCATGATTTATTTACACTATTATGTACAATGGTTCGGTAGAAAAGAGACACAGGGCAGATCTTAGTCAGTCTTAACTTATTTTCCCAGACAATGGGCCGATTCACACTCACAGGGGGATGAAGGAAGAAAAGTTCATGCGCTGAACGCGCCGGCCTTGGTCGTCCAGGAACACTCACATGGCGTGGCCCTCTGGCGGTCACAGCACGTCCCCCCCCCGACGAAGGCAGGCAGGCGGCGGGAGGGATCCTGGCAGCACGTATCTCAAACAAAGGCAGGCAGGAAAATATGCGAGTCTCTCGCCCGGCACGGCGGTCCTTCACAGCGCGATTAATACAACGGCGCGCTTTCACTCTCGTAACTCAACGGAGGATCTGACTCAAGCTCAACCGTGAACTCAACTTGTAACTCGTCTGCCTCCCTTCCCACAACTTGGCACTCCAAACCGACTCTCACAACTCGTCTCAGCGCACCTCTCCTCATAACTTGATTCAACACTGCGCACTCTCAGAACTACTCTGCCTCCCTTCCCATAACTGAGGTGGGGGCTTCGGGCGCAGGGTTATATTGGCCCCGCCCTAGCGCGCATCGAATATTCCAAGCCACGCCTTTTGCCGCAGTGGTAGCCACTCCCCTAGAGCCCTGATTGGCGGCTCGTGCTTACCGGTCACTCCCACTTCTCCTGCCCCGCCTTCCTTCGGCCTGGATCGACTTGTCAAGCCGGCCTCGTGGTGATTTGCGCCAAAACTCAAAGTATCGAGGCAGCATAAGCATTGGAAGGAGACCTAACTCTCATTATTCTACTCAACGCAAAACTAACACAGGAAAAGGACTACGCTTACATTTACTATGAAATAACTGAACTATCGCGAGGCTACGTATTGTAGTGTAACTAAACTATGAGGGGAAATTAACCTTTATTGCACAACCACAAAACCGCAACAATATATATATATTGTTGCGGTTTCTCCGTAGGTGATTCTGTCTGTCTGTGAATCTGTCTGTGAGTCTGTCTAGGGGTGTGGCCTCCTCCATTGAGGGAGTAGCTCCACCCATTCTGGAAGAGGTTCAAAAACAAATATCCACCATTTTGTTTACTCACATAGCTTTGAGGCCTCTTTTGTTAGGCCCATGGTGGCTTGCTCTCTCTCACAGTTTTATTTCAACTCTAATTCGATATCTCATTTCATTTTTCACAGTCGCTAACATGGTTTTAGACTCGGTTGAAAAAAAAAAAAGGGAAGAAAATTCAATGAAGGTTACCGTTTATAGAACGAAATGAATTTTCAAAGGCCTGTAACATAAAATTCATTGAGTCTCCCTCACGGCTTTATCTCGACTCAAATTCACCATCACAGTCGCTGGGTGGTTCAAGTCTCAGTTTCAGCTAAAGTTGCGAAAATCGGCAAAATGTATTCCAACAGCTGTTTTGAATGTGTTGACTATTATGTGGGCACGGGGAAGGAGAGAGGAGAATGAAAGATGGGAATGAGAGAGGGAAAGGAGATAGGAGAAGGAGAGGAGAGAATGTTCCCAGGACTTCGTTATTTATATTATTTCTTCGTGAAAGTAAAGCGACTGAATACTGAATTTCGGGATCAAACCGAAATGTAATTATATTTTTCCATGTTCCTGTGGGTGTACACACAGTGTTTGTTTAAAGTGAGTCAACTGTTTTCCAACCATGGAATGAAACAATACAGTACTTCAAAAATGTACATAATAATGTAAACTAACTATGGAATACAATATTTATTAATAACGTTTGGTTTTAATCTATTTTTACTTTGTAAAGCGAAAAGTTTTCCATACATTCAAGTTTGAAAATGAAGAAGAATCATGGGATCCATAGGCCTACGATCGGCCTGTGATGTGCATTTTAATACTGAATCAACACGTCTTCGATCATAAATTACTTTTTGAAGAAACAAAGGTACATTTTGATTACAACTCATGCAAAGGAAACAGGTAATGCCTGTTTCGTTCGGAGTGATTATACACTGCCCAAAGAAAATGTGTTTCATAGCTACAGGAAATAAAATCGTGAAATCTTTAATATACATATTTTTGTTTTCGCACGAATTTCCGTGTGTGTGTGTGACCCACTCCCCCGTGTGTGTGTGTGTGTGTGTGTGTGTGTGCGCATGTGTGACCCACTCCCCCATGTGTGTGTGTGTGTGTGTGAGTGTGTGTGTGTGTGTGTGACCTACTCCCCTGTGTGTGTATGTGTGTGTGTGTGTGTGTGTGTGTGTGTGTGTGTGTGTGTGTGTGTGTGTGTGTCCCACTCCCCTAGCTATTTGGAAAAGTCTCACTTAAAATGTTAGTTAGATCTTAAGGTGTGAGGGTTTGCCTTGAAGGACAGAAGGAAAGATCAACTGAGGATGGTGATTCGATGAGCAAGAGATAATGAGCACATAAGGATGAAGGTGAGACTAAAGCTTGGATTTTGTGAGGATGACAAGGAATGTGGGAAGGAAATTTCCTTTTTAACAACTGATTTATCAATAAAGTTCCATGAATACACTATCATGTTTCTAAATATGACACAGCATTTTTTTTCACAATTACCTAATTCATGTGTTATTCCAATGTACCATACCTGGTTTTAAATTGTACCATACATGGTCAATGGTCATACCACACCTCATTTTAAATTGTTTGAAGTTTAATACACCAGGAGTAAATACCTTGTATAATCATCTTGTGATCGTCCTTTAAACCCACCTGCAACAATGACACCCTCTCTCTTGACTTGTGGTGAGATGTGCGGTAGCGGTGCTGGACTGGAAACCATTTTCACTGATGATGAGATTAAGGGTGGTGAAAGTGCCTGTTTGGTTCGACCTTCCTCCGTTGACCTGAAGATACAATGTTTCGTTAATTTTATGACGTGTATATGAATAAGGATAATTGGCAGTTAAGTTTGGTAATTCTTGGAGCATCTGTAATACATATTCTGACCTTTCAGACCATACATATATCTGTGAAAAATAAAAGTTGATAATATAATACAATGATTCTTTTACATAAGGAGAGGAGTTGCAGAAGTGAAATGTCAATCAGAAGATAGCACTATCATGTTTCTATCATGTTTCTATCATGTTTCTATCATGATTTGTGTGATAGTTAATTTATATATGAAAGTAGCTGAATATCTCTGTCTGCTTCTTCGGAAACAATTTTGGACGAAATTTGGTGGACGAGTTGGGTGTGTGACGAGGTAGAATTGATTCGATTTTGGTGAAGATCCGGATCGAGATATGAGAATTTTAAAAAGTGATTCTTCACCATTGAAAGATGGAGCCAAAAACGATGTACATTATGGCATGATATTTTGAGAAGTTGTGGACGAGTTGTGTCTGCACTAGGTGGACGAGTTGGTTCGGTGACAAGAACAAGCCGATTAGATTTTGGTTCAGGTCCGGATCCAGATCTGACCAATCAGTGGGATGCAAAATATAAACTGTCCAGGCTGGTTATAGGTAATATCGAGATAAAAGGGACTGAATGAGACGATAGAAAGGAAGAGACTTAATGAGTGGAGTGAGGAGCTTGTGGGGTGTTTATTTCACAATAAGCGTTAGTGTGTAGATAGATGCCATTGCCTTTCGCAGGCGCGTTATGTTGATGCTCATCCCTAATTTCCCCAAGGTGTTTGTGAGTGAACCACAAAGTGTGGACTTGTGTGCCAAATGTCGACTGGAGCAGGCATGGCAGACAGATCAACTTTCTGAAGTACGGTTCATGTGGGATTTTATTGATAATCTGAAACTTAAATGGTGAAGTCTCCTTAAAATAGTTTGGGTTCTGGTCGCTGAGAATTCTTTAATACTGTATCCTTATTTGGATTTGAACCAACATTTGAATATGAAGAACAAATCATTTTTTAATTTATGGTAAAAAAATGCTAAGATGTACAGCAAATTGACTGCACAGTATGTTGATGATTTCCTCTCAATGATATCCAGCACAGGTTATGGAGTTATCCTAAAAGGTTATACTGTGGCGGACACAAAAGCCCACTGGCGTGGTGACATCATTCCACGCACCGAGTGGGCGGTGGCCACGCCCGAGGGGTAGGCGTGGCCTCATGATATACCCCGGGCGACCAGCCCGGAGGACTGGAGGAGTTTAGTGTTACAGTGTAGTCTTACAATAAAGACGTTTATATGTTACCGCTTGTCCGCTTCCTCCTTGCTCACAAGCAGCGCGCGTAACGCCGCGCTTTACTGGTGACCCTCGACGTTGGATCTGCCGGAGCGATCCTTCCACACGCGACGCCATCGCCATGGCCGCCTTCGTCAAACTTCCGGAATTTTGGGAGGCTCAGGCCGAAGTCTGGTTCGTCCAGGCCGAAGCCCAATTTCAGGTTCGGCACCTCACCGGCGATGACACGCGCTACTGCCACGTCGTCGCCTCCCTCGGGCCCGGCACGGCCGCTCGAGTTGTGTCCGTCCTTCGCCACCCACCGGACGGCCACAAGTACGAGGCACTCAAGCGGCTACTCCTAGCCACGTTCAGCCTCACGGACGACGCACGGGCCGACCGCCTCCTGGATCTCCCCGAGCTCGGTGAGACGCGCCCGTCGGTCCGAATGGACCATATGCTGTCACTGTTGGGCGACGAAGCCCCCGGTTCGCTATTCCGGGCGCTTTTCCGTCGCCAACTTCCAGCGCAGGTTCGCCTCGCGTTGGCCGGGACCGGGCTAACGGAACCCCGAGCATTGGCGGCCGAGGCGGACAAGTACTTCGCCGCTTCGGACACGCGGGCGAGCGTTGGCGTGGCCGTCACGGCCTTCGACGCTGATGTTCCACAGCATCATCTTCTACAGCACGCTGATGTTCCACAGCATCATCTTCTACAGCACGCTGATGTTCCACAGCATCATCTTCAACAGCACGCTGATGTTCCACAGCATCATCTTCTACAGCACGCTGTGGTTCAGCAGCATGCTGATACGCACCTCGTGAACGCCGCCACGCCCCGCCCACCGCCGCGGCGAAAACCGCCACCGCGGGGAAACCCGTCGACTCCACCGGCCTGGCGGAGCCAGCCGCACTCCTCCAGCTCCACCACCTGGTGCTGGTTCCACGCCAAGTTCGGCCACGAAGCTCGGCGGTGTCATCCGCCGTGCTCCTTCAACGGGTCGGGAAACGCCCGGGCCGGCGCTCAATTGTGGCGATGAGCGCCGGCCGTTCGAGCAGCCTGCTGTTCATAACGGACACCTTCTCCGGGCGCCGTTACCTGTGCGACACGGGAGCACAGGTGAGTGTCATTCCCGCCGGCACGTCAGACAAGCACGCCGCGGGTGGGGGCCCCGCGCTGCTTGCCGCGAACGGGACGCCCATCCGTACGTACGGAAAACGCTGCCTCTCTCTGCGGTTTGGAGGGCAGGTTTTCCGATGGACGTTCGTCACCGCCGACGTGCCCATGGCACTGCTTGGCGCGGACTTCCTGTGCGCTAATGGGCTCCTGGTCGACGTCAAGCGCAGACGGCTTGTCCAGGCCGAGACGTTCAGCTCGCTCGCATGTGCGTTGCCCAGCTCAACGAGCGGCTTGCCAAGCGGCTTGCCGAACGATTCGGTTCCGGCCACGTTGGTCTGTACGCTTCCGGCAGCGGACGCATTCACCCGCCTCCTCGCCGGCTTCCCGGCCCTCACGCGGCCCACCTTCTCGGCGGGGGCCGTCAAGCACGGGGTGGCCCATCACATCCCCACCGTCGGGCCACCGGTCTACGCCCGGGCACGCCGCCTCGAGCCGACGAAGCTGGCGGTGGCAAAAGCGGCGTTCGCTACCCTGGAGCGACTCGGCATCGTTCGGCGCTCAGAGAGCGCTTGGGCGTCGCCGCTGCACATCGTGCCGAAGCCCGGCGGGGGATGGCGACCGTGCGGGGACTATCGCCGTCTCAATGACGCCACGACTCCCGACCGCTACCCCGTCCCCCACATTCAGGACTTTTCCGCCCGTTTGGCGGGCAGGTCCTTCTTCTCGAAGGTGGACCTCATACGCGGCTACCATCAGGTCCCCGTCAGGCCGGAGGACGTCCCGAAGACGGCGGTCATCACGCCATTCGGACTCTTCGAGTTCCTGCGCATGCCCTTCGGTCTGAAGAATGCGGCTCAGGCGTTCCAGCGACTGATGGACAGCGTCCTGCGCGACTTGGATTTTGTCTACGTCTACCTGGACGATATCCTCGTCGCCAGCGCGTCCCGCGAAGAGCACCTACGCCACCTCCGCACGCTCTTCGAACGCCTGGGCCAGCATGGCCTGATTGTGAACCCCGCAAAGTGCCGGTTCGGCGCCGCCACAATCGATTTTCTGGGGCACCGTGTCACCAGGCACGGCGCCGTCCCCCTGCCGGCCAAGGTGGAGGCGGTGAAGGGGTTTCCGCGCCCCCGCACGATCAGAGGGCTGCAGGAGTTCCTGGGCATGGTGAACTTTTACCATCGGTTCCTGCCCCGTATCGCCCAGCTCCTGCGCCCCCTGCACGAAGCTCTCCGAGGTAAGCCGGGCAAAGGCGACGTTACCTGGACCGAGCAGATGGACACGGCGTTCACAGGCGCGAAGCTCGCCTTGGCTAACGCCACCATGCTCGCGCACCCGGCGCCCGATGCACCGATCGCCCTCACCACCGATGCCTCGGACTACGCGGTGGGCGCGGTGCACGAGCAATGGGTGCGTGGAGCTTGGCAACCGCTGGCGTTCTTTAGCCGGCAGCTTCGCCCGCCCGAACGCCGTTACAGTACCTTCGACCGCGAGTTGCTCGGACTTCACTTGGCGGTCAGGCACTTCCGCCATCTGCTCGAGGGCCGGGCGTTCACTGCCTTCGTCGACCACAAGCCGCTGATCTTCGCGATGGGCAAGGTCACCGAGCCGTGGTCGGCCCGGCAGCAGCGTCACCTCTCGGCCGTGTCCGAGTACACGACGGACATCCAGCACGTCGCGGGGAAGGACAACCCGGTGGCGGATTGCCTTTCCCGGGCCGTCGCCCACGCAGTCCACCTCGGCATCGACTATGCCCGGATGGCAGCGGACCAGGCCGCTGACCCCGACGTCCAGGCCTTGCGGACCGCCGTCACGGGCCTCCGCGTCACCGAGGTGCCGTTCGACGGCGCGGGCGCGGCTCTCTTGTGCGACGTCTCCCTCGGGCGTCCTCGCCCCATTGTGCCCGCGGGCTGGCAGCGCCAGGTGTTTGACGCCATCCACGGCCTGTCCCACCCGGGCGCGAGGGCCTCCCAAAGGCTGATCGCCGACAAGTTCGTCTGGCATGGCCTCCGGAAGGCCGTCCGCGGCTGGGCCAGGACGTGCCTCGCGTGCCAGCGCGCCAAGGTGCACCGGCACACCCAGGCCCCGTTGGCCCCGTTCACGGTGCCGGAACGCCGGTTTGACCACGTCCACGTGGACCTGGTGGGACCTCTGCCCCCCTCGCGGGGTTTCACCTACGTCCTCACCATGGTGGACCGCACCACCCGGTGGCCGGAGGCCGTGCCCTTGGCGTCGACAACGGCGGCCGATGTCGCGCAGGCTTTCATCGCCACCTGGGTCGCCCGGTTCGGCGCCCCCTCAGACATCTCATCCGACCGCGGCCCCCAGTTCACCTCGGAGCTCTGGGGGGCGGTTGCGCAGGGGCTCGGGGTCCGGCTGCACCGAACCACGGCCTACCACCCCCAGGCTAACGGCCTGTGTGAGCGATTTCACCGCTCATTGAAGGCCGCGCTCCGGGCCACCCTCCGCGACGGCGGCTGGGTCGACAGGCTCCCCTGGGTCCTGCTGGGCCTCCGGACGGCACCCAAGGAGGACCTGCGCGCATCCGCGGCGGAGTTGGTCTTCGGGCAACCGCTGCGGGTGCCGGGCGAGTTCCTCCCCGACTCCACGGCACCATGGTCCGCGGCACAGCAGCGCTCCGCTCTGCAAGAGACCGCCCAGAGGTTCGCCCCGGTGCCAACGGCATGCCACGGGCACCCACCGACGCACGTCGCCCCGGAGCTTCGCACGGCGGAGTACGTCTTCGTCCGCCACGATGCCCATCGGACACCACTGCGGCCCCCGTACGACGGGCCTTTCCGCGTGCTGGAGACCGGGGCGAAGCACTTCACCCTGGACATCGGCGGTACTCCTGACCGCGTTTCGGTAGACCGCCTCAAGCCGGCCCACCTCGATGTGGACCATCCACCGCCAGTGGCCCGACCCCCACGTCGGGGCCGCCCTCCTGCGGGCGGACCCCCGGCACCGCCCAGCCCCGCCGCCACGGCGCCCCCCGGTCCTGCACCCATCCCAGGGGCAGCCAGGGGCATCCCACCTGGTATCCCTGCACCCCGGACGCCGCCGATCGCCAGGGGGCGCTTCGGCCGGGTCATTCGTCTGCCCCGCAAACTGGCCCTCCAGGTGCGCGGGAATTCTGGGGGGGCGCGTGTGGCGGACACAAAAGCCCACTGGCGTGGTGACATCATTCCACGCACCGAGTGGGCGGTGGCCACGCCCGAGGGGTAGGCGTGGCCTCATGATATACCCCGGGCGACCAGCCCGGAGGACTGGAGGAGTTTAGTGTTACAGTGTAGTCTTACAATAAAGACGTTTATATGTTACCGCTTGTCCGCTTCCTCCTTGCTCACAAGCAGCGCGCGTAACGCCGCGCTTTAATACATTGAATGCATACAAAAGTTTCCACTCTGATGGGACAGGTGTGTCCAAATCTAGAGAATAGCTTTAAAAAACTAAGGCAAGTATCATTTCTGTAATGCACATACAAGCTTAGTTATGAGTACTGTATAAACAAAAGTCCAAGTCAAATTTGATCCACCGTCATACATGCTTCATCCCCTCCCCAAAATCATCAAACCCGAACAGTCACAAGCCCAATTCCTTAATTATTTAATTGAGGTTTAATTTGTGTTTACCTTATTTTGATTGGTCAATCCAGTCTGATGATACTGATGACATGGGCTATGCAGATGCAGTTATTACCACCGCACCTGAAGGTGGGCGGATTTTATGTGTTTACTTCTGTCTCCTGTCTGTTGGTCTGTTTGTCTATGTGTCTGTGAAGAGGATATTTCAAAAGTTTGTGGATGGATTTGGACGACATTTGGTGGACAGGTTGGGTGTGTGACAAGGATAAAATGATCAGATTTTGGTGAAGATCTGGATATGGATACTATAATTTTTTACGTGATTCTTCACCATTGAGAGACAGGGCCAAAAACAATATGTGGCAAGGTATCTTTAAAAAGATTATTGATTGATTCGGATGAAACCCGGTGGACAGGTTGGGTGTATGACAACGACGAATCAATTTGATATTGGTGAAGATTTGAATACGGATCCGAGAGTTTTTTAATTTTTCTAAAGTGATTCTTCACCATTGAGACAACAACAACAACAACAGGCATTTTAAGGCCATTTTCCCTGCAAGAGTGGGGGTTAGCCTTGCGGTCCCCATGACAATCTTCTCCATTTTGCCCTATTTTCTGCATCTCCCCTTGTTAACCCCCTTGCCCGCATTTCTTCTTCGACCATCTTTAGCCAAGTCTTTCTCGGTCTTCCCCGTCCTCTACTTCCTTCTGCATTCATTTCCATCACTCTTCTCAACCAGTCACTTTCATCCTTCCTCAACACATGACCAAACCATCTCAACCTGTTCCTCTTCACAGCATCAATCACAGGCTGTATTCCCATCATCTTTCGCAATTCATCATTTGTCTTCCTCTCTCTCAACGATACTCCGCACATCCACCAAACCATTCGCATTTCCACCCTTTCCAGCCTTCGTTGCTGCTCTACGTTGATTACCCATGTCTCGCTCCCATAAATCATAACACTTCTCACACATGCAGCATACACCTTTCCCTTCAGCTTCAACGACACTCCCCTCCTCGTCATCACGCCACTCAGTTCCCGAAACTTCTTCCATGCACATCGCACTCTCGCAACCGTTGCCGAGTCTGATCCACCTTCTCCATTCAGCATGTCTCCTAGGTAACAAAATGTTTTCACACCATCCAGCTTCACGCCATCTCCAAGATCCAACTCAACATTTCCTCCATCTGCAGCTCCCTTTGTGCACACCTTACACTCGAATGTAGCTGCCACACTGGTTAATGACCCTCTCAAACCACTACATTTTTGATGAACCCACTCAGCGCACATTGTACATTGAATGGAATTCACTCAGACACCCTTCCTGCACACAGCACACGGCCACTTCCCAGTTCTTTCCACCTCACCACATGCTTTACCACTTGCCATCATCTTTGTTTTTCCGATATTCACCTTCAGACCTTTTGTCTCCATACATTCCGTCCACTTGTTCATCTTCTCCTTCAGTTCATCCATACTTTCTGCAATCAACACCAGATCATCTGCATACAACAACTCCCACGGTAAACCCTCCTTTATGTTCTGAGCCAGCACCTCCATCACAGCTACAAATAGTAGTAGACTTAGTACCGACCCCTGATGCACTCCCACCTTCACCTCAAACTCAACCACTGTTCCCGTCCTTCGTCCTTACAGCTGTGCGCGCTCTTTTGTACATTGCCATCACCACTCTGATCAACCATTCCTCCACTTCTAACTTCGTCAATGCCCATGTCACTACTTCACGTGGAACCCTATCGAATGCTTTCTCCAGATCAACAAACCCAAGAAACAACTTCTTCCTCTTCTCCATGTACTTCTCCTGCAACTGCCTCACAATAAAAAGCGCATCTGTCATTCCTCTTCCTGGCATAAATCCAAACTGCATTTCATCAATCTTCACTTTCTTCCTTATCCTCCTCTCCAACACCCTTTCCAATACCTTCATTCCATGCTCCAATAACTTTATCGCTCGATACGAGCTACAGTCCAGAGGGTCACCTTTCCCCTTCTATAGTGGGACGAGGGTACTCAGTTCCCAATCCACTGGAATGCGTCCTTCTTTCACCACCAGATTGCAGATTTCTGTCATTCTCTTCGCACCCCAATTTCCCGCTGACTTCAACATATCTCCCACAACTCCCGTCGGCCCTCCCGCTTTTCTACTCTTCATTGCTTTTATCGCTTCCTCAACTTCCTTCTCGGTTATCTTCTCTGCCGGTCCTAAAACTGGGTTATTCTCTATGTTGCCATCCCATTCATTGTCAGCATTCAACAGTATTTCCATATATCTCTTCCATCTTCCTTTAATTCCATGTGGGTCCACAACGATTTGTCCCACTTCATCCTTCAAGCAACTCACTCCCATCACATCACACCTCTCTTTCGCTATCTGCTTTGCAATCCTGAATACCGCTCTCTGACCCTCTTCCAAATCCAAGCGTTCTCCGAACATTTTCCTACATGCCTCCTCCGCCTTTGCTACCTCTTTCTTTGCAGACTTCTTGGCTGCCTTATAACTTTCATGCTCTGCCTTTTCTGCCACCATACCCTTTGCCTTCTGCCACTCCTTGTACTTCTTACTCTTCTCGTCAATCTTCTTTCCAACTTCATCATCCCACTACCATGTTTCCGAGTGCCTCAGTGGTCCTTTTTTCCATCCACATACCTCACCAACAGCTCCCAACAGACTATCTTTCATTGACATCCAACCACTTTCAAGCTCAACCACATAATCCTCTGCCTTACTCAGCCTCTCTTTTAATGCCTTCCTCACTGTCACCTCTTCCAACCTCCACACCTTCATTCTCGGTTGGTACTTCACCTGCCGAGCTCTCCTCGCACCTTTCACCCTTATGTCGCAAACAACCAAGTGGTGCTGTGAAACAGCCTCCTCCCCGGGGATCACCTTTGTGTCCCGGAGGTGCGCCCTATCTCACCTGCACACCAGCAGGTAGTCAACGGTTGTCGTCGACCCACCTGATGTGTATCTAACAAGCTTATTATCCTCTTTCTGGAACTCAGTATTACAAATCAACAAATCAGCTCCATCAGCAAACTCCAAAATCCTTTCACCTTCTCCATTTCTCACACCATATCCGTAACCCCCATGAACTCCCTCAAAACCGTCCATACTCCTTCCCACATGTCCATTTAGGTCTCCTCCTCCCACAACAACTTCCTCATGTTTCACGTTTTCCATCAGCTTCTCTATTGCACACCAGAACTTGTCCTTCTCTTCATCGCTCCGACCAACCTGCGGAGCATATCCCGAGATGACGTTCACCAAGAGCTTTCCAATCATCATTTTCACCATCATCAACCTTTCACTCACTCTAGTCACACTCACCACACTGTCTACAAACCCCTCAGAAAACAGGACACCAACACCATTCATGCCTTCTGGGCACCCTTGCATTTCTGTCCCTGCCTACCCTTCACCATTCTCACACCACTTCCCTTCCATCTCCTCTCCTGCACACAACATATGTCCACTCTTCTTCTGACCAATACTTCCACCACTTCTCCTGATCTCCCTGTCATTGTCCCTACATTCCATGTCCTAAACCTCAGAAACCGATCTCCACGTCGGGCTTCAGACGCCAGACGTTTCGTCGTCATAAATGGAGTGATTTCCACCCTTGCTTCGATCGGGTTCCCCACCTTGAGTTTTGACGAGAGGGAGTGGGGTCCCCCATGGGGTACTTCAGGCTGTACCCTGCCCATATGTAGTTGTAATTGTCATGGTTCTCTTTTTGAGGCAATGTTTTTTTATGGCCGGATGCCCTTCCTGACGCCAACCCTTTTAGTCGCCTCTTACGGCATGCAGGGATACGGTGTACCTATTCTAAACCGGGGTACACACCGGGGTCACCATTGAGAGATAGGGTCAAAAACAATATACTGCAAAGCATGATATTATTACGGAACCAGGGTTTGGCGTTCACCACAAGGGGGACTTCTCAGACTCCCGAACTACGGTTCTGCAGGCTACAGTGCCATGAATAAGCCGGTCGGGTTGGAAAACAACAGACACGGATCGATACCACCAAGCCTGGCAGGATCCTCACTCTTTTATAACGCCTTACCTTTCTGGTAGGTTGATGATGGATGCCAATTAGGGCACGTACCCTCAGTGTGCACTCGTCTATTTATTATGTAGGGCTGCGCGGAACCGTTAAGAATGCACTGGCCAATTTACGGAGCCAATTGGTGGGGCAGAATTTCCCATCTAATCTTACACACGAAATCGAGCCAATAGAGAGAATGAGACGAAACTGACCGTATGGAAACAAACCTTTTACCAAATGAATAGAGTGAACACATATTTACAAACAGAGCAATCAATCATGAAAGGCACATATATACAGCAAACAATTAAGAAAAGGCACAAAAGAGTGGATTTTAACCCTTAGTGCTTATTCCTCTTCTACAGTCTTACCTTAGTTAGCTACACATGCAGAATCATAACAAGAAAACATAGATAGGAAGGGAATAAGATAGAAGTAGAGCAAGGCGTTATTTTGGCCTTTGACTCACACATCGACGGACTGGTGCCAATCTTGAAACGGAAAACAAATGAGGAATAAGGAGGGGTAAGGAAAGCTGGAGGGTATGAATGCAAGTGACACAATAAGGGCGATGTATGCATATACTTAGAGGGAAAATGTGAGGTGCGTACGTAAGGCCTCACCCGGAGGGGTTAAGAGGCAAGCCACCGACAGCTCTTTATAATTGCTGGTGCTCTTTCTGAGTCAAGGGAGACAAATTATAAATTATTGTGGGGATAGCAAGAGAAAGAATCGTACGTCAGTGTGGAGCTATCTCCCCTCAGCTTGTTTGCTCTAGCGCCTCTGCCTCGTGCTCGAACAATTGTTGCACTGTTCTCCCAGTGCCATCTGGTACAGCACGTCCTGTCTCCAATGCAGACTGCAAGGGTGGCCCCTCTTTGATGGCACGAGCAGGCAGGCAAGTTGTCTCTGGGTCCCCAGCCCGTTTCAACAACGATCCGAATGGTGTTCCACCTTTTAAGCAGCTTGAGTAGGGCATAGACTTGGGGGATCAAAGTTATTAGGAGGTGGAGTTCCCGGGAGCGAAGGTCGTGGCTTGTCCGTTAATGCGCGACAGTGCGTTCATATTTGTGAGCTCACCAGCCACGCCTCCTTTTGCTGTCAATCATCTTCGAGTTGGAGTCCTCCCCCAAGTCGAGTCTGCTTCTTTCTTAACGGGTTTTCCCACCCAGCGGTCTTTCCCCCCCAGCGTGTTTGCAGCAGGTTGTGTGTGGTGCTGTACGTCTTATAATGTGGTTGTGTGGTGCTATATTTATGAATGTGGTTGTATATGGTGCTGTACAAGAGAGTTAATAAAATAAAGAAAGTTAATTTATGAATAGCAGGTTGTACCCAATATATACTTGCATATTAAATGATAATGAGAGACAGACAGAGAGACAGAGAGACAGACAGAGAGACAGACAGACAGACAGAGAGACAGACAGACAGAGACAGACAGACAGAGAGACAGACAGACAGAGAGACAGACAGACAGACAGACAGAGAGACAGACAGACAGAGAGACAGACAGACAGACAGAGACAGACAGACAGACAGAGACAGACAGAGAGACAGACAGACAGAGAGAGAGACAGAGAGACAGACAAACAGAGACAGACAGAGAGACAGAGAGACAGACAGAGAGACAGACAGACAGAGAGAGAGACAGACAGACAGACAGGACAGACAGACAGACAGACAGACAGAGAGAGAGAGAGAGAGAGAGAGACTTTGACTTTTGAAGCTCTTTTATTATAAAGGTAAGAAAACCATACAAGTCATGCAAATAATAAAGTCACCACAATTCAAAACATGTGCAGCCAAACAACAACAATAAAAACACCAAGCACTAAAATAAAAAACTTAACAAACCATGATCAAGTTTACAAAACCCACCCTTTGCACACCATTTTTCCACAAAGGTTTGTAAATCATCTTTCATTTGGCATAAAGAAAATTCCAAGCGTAACCTTGCCATGACTAGAGCCTTAAACACAATTACCACATCACATAAAATATCAGCATTTGCCAGGAGCTTTGCTTTTCTTGTTTTGTAGATTGCTAATTTTCCAATAGAAATTAAGAAATTAGCAAGAGCAGTCTCAGAGCGTTTTTTATAACTAAGTGGTGTTCCAAAGATAAAAACACGTGTAGAAAAATAAAAGTTCATACGATTAAAAAAAGTTGATAAAAAACCAAAGAAGGGAGAAAGTCTTGCACAATCTACGTAAGCATGGAAAAGGTCTTCAGAAATCATACAAAAGGGGCATTCCACTGAATTATCCTCATTAAAACGATGTAATAAAACATTGGAGAGCAACACCATATGGGCGAGTCTCCAAGCAATATCACCAGTCCTTTTAACAATCGGTGAAACATACATTGCAGACCATTGCGGATGGGAGGGAGACCCAGAAGGCAGTTTCTCTTTCCATCGAGCCCCAAAAGAAAGAGGCTGTAACGAGGGAAACCGAACTGAGATACACAAACGATACAGTCTCTTTTTATCCTTGCTGGAAAGTGGCGATGAGGATAGCAAGATAGATGTTGTGGCGCTATCAGCTGGCAGGCTAGAGCTAGCACAGATCTGTGGTGGTGTATGGTGGTCACCATTGTTGGCGGTTGAGCTCAGGCCCAGATGCCTAAAAACACACAGGATTTCCTGTAGGACCTTGGCTACGCTCCTCAAAGATCTGATGCCAGTTCTTACTTGAAGATGTCCTGCGGAGAACCAACTGTTCCTGTTACAGTCACGAAGGTCCCGAGTCGTTTTCACGCCAGCACTCACAAAACGTTGCACAAAGGCACGTGAGCGAGGAATAGCAGGAAAGAGGGCATTATAGAAAAGGGGTTCCCGGAGGAACCTTTCACTGCTGTATGTCCCCATTTGGCGAGTTATTGAAATGGACCGCCAGACATTCAAGACATCTTGGTAAAAGTCAGGGAGCAGTGAAGCATCGACATGTTGCAGCTCCATGAAGAAGAGTTCACAATTGTACCCAAGCATGCCGGCTTGTTTTAGTATACAGTTTGCAGTCGATTTCCAGGACAAGGCCTCCAGAAATATAAAACGACGAGCTGTGGAGACTCGGAAGGCCATCACCCGACAAAGAATGTCCACAAGCCCATGACCTCCTTCTGCCAGTGGGAGGCAAATAGTCTCTGGCTTTAGCCAGTGTTTGCCATCCCAAAAGAAGTCAAGTAAACATTTTTGGATTGACGACACCAACGTTGCAGGTGGCTGCAATGCAATCATTTTATGCCATAAGAGAGGGGCCACCAGGTTGTTAATGACCAGGGCACGACCTCGGAAAGACAAGGTCGACAAAATTCCTCTCCATCTGTTTAATTTGTTGCTGATTTTGTGGAGCAAACCATCCCAATTCCTTTTGACAAAGCCTGGGGTTCCAAGGTAAACACCGAGGTATTTCACACCTTCTTTTTCCCATGTCAAATTCATAGGGAGAATTGGAAGGGCAGAAGGTGGCGTACCGCCCACCCAAACTGCTTTGCATTTCGACCAATTAATTTGCGTTGTACATGCTTGGAAGTATACCCGTAGGCACTCAAATAGCAGAGCAATGTCATTACTGCTGCGAACAGCAACACATACATCATCAGCATGGGCCGAAATGATAACGGGATTTTCTGATGGAGTCACTGAAAATCCCAGAAGAGAAGATCGTAAACGAATCAAAAGGGGCTCAATGCAAAGAGAGTACAAGATTCCAGATAAGGGACAGCCTTGCCGAATTCCCCTCCCAATCCGCAAAGGTGAACAGAGACCATCATTGATTTTGATCAAGCTAAAAATGTGATTATACAATAAGGATACATATGAAATAAAGGATGCCCCAAAACCAAATTGCTTTAAAATGTGAAACAAATACTCATGATTAACAGAGTCGAAAGCCTTTTCTTGGTCAATAAAAAAGAGACCGGTATGTTGTTGTTGAAATGCACACACATCCCACAGGTCTCGTACCAAAAAAATGTTATCGTGCATAGATCTGTGCATAAAACAGTACGATTGATCCTGATGTATAACTGTGCTTAGAACAGTCTTTACACGGTTAGCTAGCGTTTTGGAAAAAATCTTGTAATCTGTGCAGAGAAGAGAGATTGGACGCCAGTTCTGTATCAATTGCAGGTCGTTTTTCTTAGGGATAAGGCAAACAACTGCACGCCGACAACTAAGGGGTAACAATCCCTCACGCAGACTGAATAAAAACACTGAATGCAAAGCAGGACCAAGCATGTCCCAAAAGGTTTTATAAAATTCAGCTGGTAGCCCATCAAAACCAGGAGCCTTATGATCAGCAAGGCCATCGAGCGCAGTTTTAAGTTCACCGAGAGTAATGTTCTCATCCAAGACATGCCGTTGATGCTCATCTATCTGCGGTAAATTGGTCGTAATATTCTGCATTGCAGGCACATCATTGGGCTTAAAGGAAAACACATTATCAAAATAAGACCGAACAAAATGAACAATCTCCGTATTATCACTAAGAATATGCCCATCACTAGCCCGAAGACTAAGCATTTGCTGGCTCGCCTTCCTAGTCTTCTCAAACTTAAAGAAATCTTTACAACATGTGTCTTGACGACAGTAAACCATTCACTCTCAGCCTGACTAAGGCACCAATACCATTTTCTTGAATTAATTCCTTAAGCAGAGTTTGTTTTTCAAAGAGGAGTTGACACCGTCTTTCATCACTGAGGACCTCAGCACCTTCCTGCAATCGTAGAATTTCTTGTTTCAAGGCATCAATACATAATTGTTTACTTTGAGAGCAATTGGTTTTGTATTGCTGACAGAAAACACGGATCTGCGCTTTAGCATAGTCCCACCACTGACAGAGATTTAGGAAACGATGTTGGAAATCCACAACCTTGTCCCAAAAAACCACAAAGGATGATTTAAAGAAAGGATCGCTCAGAAGTGAGGTGTTAAAGGACCAATACAGGGTGCGGCGTTTGAAACGAGGAAAAGAAAAGCACAGTTTTACCAAAGAATGATCAGAGAAGCCTGAAGGGACAATAGCCGTATATGTCACAAGGTTGACAGCAGAGTTAGGAATATATAATTTATCAAAACGAGCAAGTGAAAGATGATTTAGTAAAACCCGACACCAGCTAAATTGCTGCAGGTTTGGGTGTTGTTGCCGCCATACATCGTTGAAGTCATGCCGTGAAATTATACTGGAAAGAGGCCTACTTGAAGCTGGATGCGGCTCTGCACTGTTCCTATCTAAAGTTGGGTTTAAAGTACAGTTAAAGTCACCCCCTAAGCACAACAACGTATCAGAAGAGAGGTGTCTCAGGAAATTAAAGGACTGATTAAAAAAAGTTCCTCTATCTGTGCTATCGCTTGGAGCATAGATGTTAACAAACATAAATCGTTGCTGATTGTATTCAAGCTCTACAGAGGCTAGATAGCCTGGTACGATTTCCTTAAAGATGGGGGGGGGGGGGGGGGGGGAGACAGACAAACGTGAACTGACAAAAAAAGCAATACCCGCACTCACAGAATCTGTATTACTAAAAAACCAAGTGCCAATCAGCTGTTGCTGCCAATCAGCCATGCAGTCTGCAGTGGCACGAGTTTCTTGCAATAAAAGTACATCAATCTTTTCCCTCCTGGCTAATTGCACAGTTTGGGACCGACGCAGCTGACTGCGCCCACCATTAATGTTCAAGCTTGCTATGTTCATAGAAACATAGGCAGCAACACAGCCATTACAGGTTTAATTCTTTCCTTGCTGTGACAAGGTACCTCTTCAGTCTTTTCAGTGATTGATCAGAAATATGAAGGGCCGCAGATTGTTGTACAACTTCCTGAGCCTCACTAATGAAGGCGTGAGTATCAACGAAGAAATCGCAGATTTTCACGCACTTTTTACGGTAAGTTTTTTGTAGGAAATCCACGATTTCAGCAGGAGGGACAGAGCCTCCAGAGACATGCTCCGATGAGAAGTCGGCCTCACCATCACTCAGTGAGGCAACGGAAGAACCCCCATCAGAGTCACAATCATTGCATTAAGAGTCCATTGCCTAGGCAATGGGCTCATCGACACGAAAATCTGAGACTTCAGCACTATCACCCTGCTGACCATGAGCTTGACAAGGCTCAGCTGCCTCAATGGAGGATTCAATCACAGACGGATCACTAGTTCCTACACACTCACCACTCCCCACAGAGGGAGAGGAGGCACAATCAACACAAGCTTCAGCAAGGGACACACATGGAGGCTCAACCTCACATGGAGGTTTACCCTCAGAACACTGGAGAGACTCAGGTGCTGTCTGGCCAACACATACATTTTCAGCATTTATCACATTACCCTCAGAGTATTCTGAAGGTGGGGGAGGTTGAGGAATTTCCTCAACTGGAGGAAACTGCTGAGGAGGAGGTCGCGCTCCACCATAACCTTCACTAACCACTTGAGCGAAAGTTGGAGGACCGGCCAAGACCTTATTATCAGGCTCGGTGAGGTCGCTAGAAGGTGGGAGGGTTCTTTTCCTGGTTCTCTGTTTGTCCACAATGGGGTTTGCATCAGCACCACCCATATTGTTTACATCATCGACAACGATCTCAGTATAGCCCTGCTGTTCATCACCATTCAGGCTAGTGACTCTATCTGTGGACTTTTTCGGGCACGAGTCCTTTAAATGACCATATTGACCACACTCAAAACAAACTAGAGACTCTGTGGAGACAAAGACCCGATAAGTGTGACCTTCGACCTTGAAGGGCAATACCGCATTTAAAGAGGTTACACCACGCGGTAAGATCATATAAACAAAACGACGAAAGGACATGACGTGTTTTAAACGGTTATTTTTTCCTCGTACAGGAACCATTGTAACTGAAGAGACGACAGAACCAAGTTTGTTTAGTTCAGTAACCAGGTCTTTGTTCTTAAGGAACGGAGGAGCGTTAGAGAGAGAAACCCGAACTGCCGGCGTGTCGAGTGGACATACCTGAACAAACACGTCGGGAGCAAAGAAGAGCCCGTGCTCGACTATTTGAGCAACCGTGGGCACTGTAGAAACAAAGATTACCACGCGTTTATTCATGCGAGAAGCCGCTTTTACATTATCCAAACCGATTAACTCTCCAACGGCAAGGATAATGGCCTCCACATCGATTCCTGACGGAGGTGAACAAACTAACCCGTGCTTCCGGGTTAGCGCTTCAAGAGACGTGTAACGAGAGCTATCCGCCATCGTTTGCACGTTTAAACAAAGGGTAAATGTATAAAGGGTTAATGAAGCCAAAAAGCTCCAGTAAACAAACGAAAAATAAAAATATTTACGAAAAAAGAAACGGAAAAAATATTATGATTTGTAACACGAGGCGAAAAAAAACCCGAAGAGGGAACCGCCCTAAGGGGGACCCTTTACCGGTCTCACCACATGTGCTCTCTCACTTTCTCACTCTCAAGAGAGGGGGGGGGGGGGATGATAACGTGGAAGGGTGACACACAAAAGATGGAACAAAGGTGAGAAAAGGTAAGGGGAGGGTAAAGATACAAACCACGAGCACGGAGCAACAATGCCAAGACACGAACAGACGCCATGACACCGCACCCAGCGCACCGACAGCCGATAGGTGGCGACAGAGAGAGAGAGAGGAGAGAGGAGGACAGGAGAGAGAGAGAACCCAATTTGTATTGGGTGGTGCTTGAAATGGCAACCACCATGCATATGGGCCATGAATGAAAGAGGATAAAGGAAGAAGAGGAAGTGTATAGAGGAGGAGGAAGAAGACCTACTATAGCCCACACAATGCATATACCCTGTTTCCTTCAGACAACGCGATGGGGTCTATCTAGGCACATACACTAACGATATATGTGGAACTCTTACATGTCATTCATGTTCGTTCATCAGGGGGCCATTTACATAACCGTTACAATATCTCAAAAAGATGTGGAGGGATTTGGACGAAACTTGGTGGGTGAGTTGGATAGATTACTAGAACAAGCCGATTAGATTTGGAAGGTCCGGATCCAGATCCGGCCGATCAGTGTTATACAAAACGTAAACTGTTCATCCTGGCGGAGGATATGCGCTCTAACGAGATCTGTTCTAGTTTCTTTAATGTATCCTTCGTGTTACGTCGTCGCACAATATACATATTATGTGGTGTCGCACAATAGGCATGTTAGGTGGAGTTGCACAATAGACATATTATGTGGTGTTCCACAATAGGCATGTTCGGTGGTGTTCCACAATAGGCATGTTATGTGGTGTTGCACAATAGACATGTTAGGTGGTGTCGCACAATAGACATGTTAGGTGGTGTCGCACAATAGACATGTTAGGTGGTGTTCCACAATAGGCATGTTATGTGGTGTTCCACAATAGGCATGTTCGGTGGTGTTCCACAATAGGCATGTTATGTGGTCTCGCACAATAGACATGTTAGGTGGTGTTCCACAATAGACATGTTAGGTGGCATCACACAATAGACATATTAGGTGGTGTCGCACAATAGACATGTTAGGTGGTGTCGCACAATAGACATGTTAGGTGGTGTCGCACAATAGACATGTTAGGTGGTGTTCCACAATAGTCATGTTATGTGGTGTTCCACAATAGGCATGTTCGGTGGTGTTCCACAATAGACATGTTATGTGGTGTCGCACAATAGGCATGTTCAGTGGTGTTCCACAATAGGCATGTTATGTGGTGTCGCACAATAGACATGTTAGGTGGTGTTCCACAATAGACATGTTCGGTGGCGTCGCACAATAGACATGTTAGGTGGTGTCGCACAATAGACATGTTAGGTGGTGTTCCACAATAGACATGTTCGGTGGTGTCGCACAATAGACATGTTTGGGGGTGTTCCACAATAGGCATGTTAGGTGGCATCGCACAATAGACATATTAGGTGGTGTTCCACAACAGACATGTTCGGTGGTGTTCCACAATAGGCATGTTAGGTGGTGTTCCACAATAGGCATGTTAGGTGGTGTTCCACAATAGGCATGTTAGGTGGTGTTCCACAATAGACATGTAAGGTGGTGTTCCACAATAGACATGTTAGGTGGCATCGCACAATAGACATATTAGGTGGTGTCGCACAACAGACATGTTAGGTGGTGTTCCACAATAGACATGTTCGGTGGTGTCACACAATAGACATGTTTGGGGGTGTTCCACAATAGGCATGTTAGGTGGAGTTGCACAATATACATGTTAGGTGGTGTTCCACAATAGACATATTAGGTGGTGTTCCACAATAGGCATGTTAGGTGGTGTTCCACAATGGACATGTTGGGGGTGTTCCACAATAGACATGTTCGGTGGTGTCGCACAATAGACATGTTAGGTGGCATCGCACAATAGACATATTAGGTGGTGTCGCACAATAGACATATTAGGTGGTGTTCCACAATAGACATATTAGGTGGTGTTCCACAATAGGCATGTTAGGTGGTGTTCCACAATAGACACGTTCGGTGGTGTCACACAATAGACATGTTAGGTGGTGTTCCACAATAGACGTGTTCGGTGGTGTTCCACAATAGACATGTTAGGTGGCATCGCACAATAGACATATTAGGTGGTGTCGCACAATGGACATGTTAGGTGGTTTTCCACAACAGACATGTTAGGTGGTGTTCCACAATAGACACGTTCGGTGGTGTCACACAATAGACATGTTCGGTGGTGTTCCACAATAGACATGTGAGGTGGTGTCACACAATATACATGTTAGGTGGTGTCGCACAATAGACATGTTAGGTGGTGTTGCAAAATAGACATGTTAGGTGGTGTCACACAATATACATGTTAGGTGGTGTCGCACAATAGACATGTTAGGTGGTGTCATACAACAGACATGTTAGGTGGTGTCGCACAATAGACATGTTAGGTGGTGTCGCACAATAGACATGTTAGGTGGTGTCGCACAATAGACATGTTAGGTGGTGTCGCACAATAGACATGTTAGGTGGTGGCGCACAATAGACATGTTAGGTGGTGTCGTACAATAGACATGTTAGGTGGTGTCGCACAATAGACATGTTAGGTGGTGTCGCACTGTGCTTGAAGCTCGTTTGATGAGACCTAATGTAGTGTTTAATGAATGTGGAGGTATTTCTGTCCTTCCCACAAATTCCAAACATGATTTTCAGCACTCACTCCAAGGAGGGCTGTTCTTTGTCTCGACTGCTGTCGTGTCTCCTTGTAAAGCGAGTTGATTGTCTGTGGTGCCTTCTTCGTCTTCGTTGGTCACCAGACATGGTGCCCAGCTCAATGCAGCGAAATGCGTGACCCTCCTCTGCTTCATCTGATTCTGATACAAAAACATTTGTCAGAAGTAATGTCTACCTTAGGCCTGCTTCATATGGCATGGAAACATTTTGCAAAAATGCATTAAACTAAGAATATCTTTATCGATTGTTTTAATAAATATATTTGCAAGAAAACAGTTTTTGAGTGACTTGCAAGTAAAAATAAAATATTCTTGTACATAAAAAACCTACTTCTGAGATGTTTTAATCCTGTTAGGCCTCGCTTACTATTTATCCTCAGAAAGTCTTCTGAGTACATCACATCCGTGGCCATCACATGTTAAAATTGCAACACAATGGCTGTCATGGAGTAAATCGTTTTGGGTTTTTTTGGTATAAAATCAGTCCGACAGGATTGCGCATAGGTAGCACGCTTACTTCTGAGCTATCTAGTCTGGGTTAGAATTCCTGACCCGATTATAAGCTGTCCCAGTGGTGTTTCTCAGTCAGGTTTTTGTATCACAAAATATGCCATCCCTTGGATGGATGTTAAGCCGGATATCCCATCTGCTAGCATCAGTTGATGGATGGTAAAGATCGGACAATTCTTCCGCGAAGAGTAAGTGAGTTATTGCCAGCATCCTGAACAAATTGTCCTCCTTCTGTGTCTACGTTTAATTGTATTTCCTACTCCCTGGTGTTTCCTGAATCCCTGGTGTTGGGCTAGCGGCTAGGGTGCCGGCTTAGGATCCTAGGATCCTGGGTTCGAATCCCGGTCAATCGCTGAATTAACGCCAGGGGGGTTGACTCAGCCTGTCATTCTTCCGAGGTCGGCAAATTGAGTACCAGTTCACTGGTAATTCCCTGCTTGTCGTTAAAGGCGGCAAAAAGGGTTGGCGTCAGGAAGGGCATCCGGCCGTAAAACATTGCTTCAAAAAGGGGACCGAAAAACAACAACAACCACGGTTCCCGAAAAAGGCCAACCCCTGCTTGCGGGGAAAAATGGCCTCTAAAGGTGGTTTTTTTTTTTCTACTCCAGATTTTTTTGATGATTTTGATGATAATTTGATGCTAAAACAGTTTCTTGGCAAGGGCTATACTAGGTGGTTTGCCATTGCCTTCCCTCTATCCTTCTAAATGCTGAGTGTCGAGCAAGAAAGCAGCACGTATCATTAAAAAAAGGCTTTGGTATGGACTCGGACGGGGTTTGAACCACCGACCTTCCAGACTCGAGAGCGGACGCTCATCGCCATTACAACTACTGTGGGGTGCAAAAGTACGAATCTACTGAAATCAATGCCAAACTGTCTCAAATCACGATTTCTGTCAATATTGAAGACATGTATCCATATTCTTTAATTTATTATGGTTATTATTGACTGACACTTTATCTTAACAGAGTAAATGAAAGATGGATACATTTGAGAGGAAGATTAAATTTATGTGAGCAGTCTGACTATGCTCTGGAGTTCAGTTACTCACAACACTTGAGAAAAGATTGACTCAAACGTAATCCATAAACGAATTAAACCAATCCCAAATGGAGTTGAGGTAGTTCTCAAGGCACAAGGTGTCACACGGACTCTTGATTAAATGTAAAGACATATTTGATTTTTCCGATTATAATAAGTGTTGCTAAATCCTTAAGAGTTCATGGAAATCCCTTGAAATGGCTTTTGGTTTCACATTCCAATGATTTATTTTATTATCACTTGTGAATTAATAAATTTCATACTGGATTCATACTTTGCATCCCACTGGAGTTCATACAAAAACAATATCACGTCTTGACCATAAAGAAGAGAAACGGAAAGGGATGGGGCGGGGGTCTGAATTTACTTTGTGGGAGTATGAGGTGGACGACAGCACATAATACGTTTGAAAATGTACAGACGACATGAATACACGTTTTGCGTCGCAAAGTTGCCGATTGTTTGAAACTGCCATTACAGTCACAGGTAATCTTATAACAGTTTAGACAGGTAATCTTAACTTTCACGCTTCTTTACTCCCAGAACTTTGGCACAGGGACATTCAGAAACAGTTATATGGATGGATGCATGGGATAGGTTCCATTAAAAACCTGAAAGACTTCAGAAACCTTTGTAGTCATTTGGCAAATGCTGACGTATCATGTTCCACGTGTACACACTTTCTCAAAGTCAACGTCATCATTAAATATTAAGAGCTGTTATTCACAAGAACTAAAGGCTGACACATGAAAGGTTGCTCCCACCCTGATGACAACGTACAGGTGAAAAAAATGAGTTAATTTATGTTAGTGCATAAATCGAGTTCAGCAGTACTTTGCCATTGTTTCCTATTTGCAATTCAAACACAACTAGAAAGCATTGCAGTGTCCACTTTGTACTCAAACCGAACCTGATGAAACCAACAGCTACAAAAAAAACCCGTAAAATTTTGTAATTAGTGTTCTCGTATTCTGGGTTGACAGAGTGTTACGCACACCCCACTCTCAGCTGTCTAGCCTCGGTTTGATTCCCCACCCAGCGATAAACTGCCATCCCAGTGTTTCACAGGCAGGGTGATTCACCAGTTGTGCGCCGTCCCTCGGATGTACGTTCAACGGGCGTTCTGTCTGCCAGCATTAGTTGGTGGACGTTAAAGATCCAACGGTGTCCTTCGTGAAGTGTAGGCTATCGCCGGCACCATGGTATAATTCCTAATTCCTGTCCCAACTAGTCGAATGTCAGGCCTGGGCAGCCGGTTCTTGAAGAGTCGGACCAAGCTTCCCCCAAATGACCCTACAAGAAAGTTGGCTAATGGTGGCCGTAAACGAAGAAGAAGAAGAAGTGTTCTCTGCATTCTCTGAATAAATACTTGTTGAAAAATTCATGACAAAAGCTTAAATGGTATAGGGACACATACAGAAACACAGACAGACAAACACACACACACACCACACACACACACACACACACACACACACACACACACACACACACACACACACACACACACACAGGCACACACAGACAAACACATACACAGACAGGCACACACAGACAAACACATACACAGACAGGCACACACACACAGACAGGCACACACAGACAAACACATACACAGACAGGCACACACACACACAGACAGGCACACTCAGACAAACAGAAACACATATGCACACACACACAGACAGGCACACACACACACACAGACAGGCACACACAGACAAACACATACACAGACAGGCACACACACAGACAGGCACACTCAGACAAACAGAAACACATATGCACACACACACAGACAGGCACACACACACACAGACAGGCACACACAGACAAACACATTTACAGACAGGCACACACACACAGACAGGCACACACAGACAAACACATACACAGGCACACAGACAGACACTGAGACACATACACAGAAACACACACACAGACACATACACCCAGACAGATACACAAACCACACAGAAACACAGACACATACACACACACACACACACACACACACTGACACAAACACACTCACACCTTTCATGTCACTGATAATCATACAGACAACATCCAGCCTTGTTATTGGCTGTACATCCCATGCCCTGTGCGTGTGTTGTTGCATCCAAGCATGATTTTGTCTCTTCATATATGTTTTTCAGGTTGTAAGGGTAGGCTCATTGAGCAGAATAGACTGCACCTGCATTTTCCTTATATCGTACCGGCACCTGCATAACTTCTCCATAATGACGTCACAAAAGGCACTTTGTTTCCTAAAAGACGTGTTGAAGTGAACACTGCGCCCACATAACTCGTTCATTCGTTTATCAATACCGTCTCACAATGAAAGACTCGAGTTTGCCGAAGTGCGGCCTCAAAGTGTTTGCAGGTTTCAAAGAGTCCCATATTAAGGTAGAGCAAAAAAGGTCTAAGTTTGACCTCAGGGAGAGAATTTTGCAATGATGCCAACGTAGAGAGCTGTTGTTTCTGGAAAGATTTGACTCTTTTCCTCCATATTTAATCCACGCTGCATTTCCATAGTAAGCAAACCGTAACTAAGCAAGTATCAAATTTCCCTAACAATGCCCATGAAGATGAATCAAAAGTACTGAAAGGGAAGGAGTATAAAAACGTCAGTGAGGAAGCAACACATCCCAGACATTTTTCAGAGCACTCAGAATAATCACACAGAAGATCAACATAACCTTTACGAAATGAATGGTCGAGAGTACTTGCGATTCACCTTTTAGAAGCAGCTCAGAAAGGTCAATTTGTTAAAGCCTTCGAAACATTCATAACTGTGAGGAATAAAGGTGTATTTAAGTTGCTTGGTTTGCTTTTGTTGGTTTGATGTGCGTTATATTTATACATATTGGCTTTTCTTCCAGAAAAATCAAAACATCATCCTCGTAACGGCGTCAAAATCAAAACATCATCCTCTCTTCTGCATCAAGCCTTTCTTACTTCAAACAACTGTCCTCAACGATGACTTACTTCCCTGGGTCAATTTGATAATGAACTGCACTTTATGAACACGTCAATTATTTGATTACAGTTTAAAACGTTAAAAGTGAAGTAAACACTTTATTATCCCCACACTTTTTGAAAAAAGGGGGAGATATTGTAATTGGCTCCGTCTGTTTGTCTATCCGTCCGTCCGTCCGTCCGTCACGCTATCTCCTCCTAAATGGTTGGGCAGAAATTCACCAAACTTGGTAGTTATGATCACCACATGGCACGAAGGTGCAAGAGCAGTATCATTTTTGAGCCCACCACCTGGGGCGGGGTCAAAAGGTCAAATACCGGTACCCCCCCAAAAAAAATTGTACGTAAAAAAAATTTCAATGAAATTTTGAATATATAATCAACATTGGGAGATGCATGAAATATGTGACGATTTTATGGATTTGAGTCCTGGTTGATGCCCCACAGGTGGGGATTTAGGGTCACATTGGTCAAAACAGGGAAAAAATGATTTTACACAAAATTTTATATTACGTCTTACATATATTACCAGATTTATATTACCTGGTGGAACCTTTTACCATATTTCAACTTTGCTTTAGGTGTAAAGCGTGGGGATTTGTGATGGCGTGCCATCAACTTTGCTTTAGTTAAGATATTGATGTGTTATGTTACCTTTATACCCCCATAAACCCTACCTAATGTAAGCCAAGCATCTTATTTGCAGAATACTGTGTCTCCCAGAATACTGTGAATACAGAATACAGAAGAATACCCATATATACACTATACAGTATATATATATATATATATATATATATATATATATATATATATATATATATATATATATATATATAATATAATATATAGAAAGATATATTATATATATATATATATATATATATATATATATACATATATATATATATATATATATATATATATATATATTGTTGCGGATATGGGACTTGGCCTCAATATCCGCTTGTAAATACTCCCCTATTTCCCCAATACTCCCCAACTATCCCCAATCCCCCATTCCCTAGTCCCATTGTCTGTAAACAACACTCTGTAGAACCGACCTTCCCCTTTTTCCCCCATTAAATGTCGTGCCCAGGTCCACCGCATCTCACGTAGACAACTTTCGGACATCTTGCTAGTTATTCTTAGTCTATGTCAGTTAAGGACTCGTTTCCATTAATTCTGACTCTTCGTTGCACCAGAATGTGATTATATGGCACCAGTAGTGAGTTTAGGACCTTCCCATACCCCCTCCCATCTTCTTCCCCAAACAACAACTACAACAACAACTACAACAACAACTACAACAACGGCGTGGCGCGGGGGGAGTGTGCGTCCTCACACCGGCTCGGTTAGCCGCCATTGACCATGCGCTCCGACGGGGTTACCACGAAGGGGCTCCCTGTCAGCCCCTCGTCAAGGGCGGAGCCGGTAACCCCCCCGCACGCACCCAATGAGAAGCAACGGGCCGATTCCATCTGGGGCGGAGCTAACGAGCCGAGGGCGTGTCACTCCCCGCCGGATATACGCGGCCACTTACCGGACGTGACGAGAGATGCGCCCCCAGCTTGAGAAGACAATCACCACATCCGAGCGCTGCGACCTCCCCGCATCTCTAGACCGGACCGGGTCGATCCTGCCCTGAGCCCAGGTGCACCTGGAGCCATCGATTCTGCCTTTCCTTGCCATCAATCCCCGTGTGAGTCAGTTTTTGTCCTGTTTATCTGTCGTCTGTTGGGGCTATTATAAGAGTGTGTCTAAGTGCCTGTCTTTCTATGCTGTCCCTCTCATTCCTGTAATCTGACCTTCCGCCCTAATATAACCTCCTCCGGAGGTCTTGAGAACTGAACCCTTGGTGTCGTGTCATTTTAATCCCAGCCGTTGTGTCCTTTTCCATCATTGATTCAGCGTAGCGCGACTCGGCAACGTTCGAGTATAATCGGGTAAACGTGCAGGCGCGGTCATACCAAACCGCTCGGTGAACCAACATCCACCACCGCGTCTGTAACAATTGGTGTCAGGAGTGGGATTCGGACCCGGGACTAAATTTATTAGGCCCAAATTTTGGAACACCAATTGTACCACTAGGGTAACAATTGGTGTTGGGGAGGTAGAATTCGACCCGGAGCGCGTTTCCCGCTCGAAATTATAACGGCGAAATTTGAATTTGTTTTACGAAAATAAAAACCCGAATTTTGAAAGTCGCGCTATGGCGGATCAAGACAGCTGGGGTCCGGTAGGGGAGAGTGAGGCAGGGTCGGTCCAGGACCAAATTGAGGGACATGAGGGACAGGAGGAGAGCGAAGCAGCGAGGGAAGCAGACGCACAAAATAGCGTCGTTGTGCCCGACATTGCGGGAGCGCAAAATGGCGCCTCGCTGGTCACCGCGCCCGCGACCGTGGCAGCGCCCCTGGTGGATTCGAACCTTTTCCTCCTGCAAATGGGGGCCCTTATGGAGAGGCTAGAAGCAAAAATGGGGGTAATGAATAACCAAATGGGGGTAATGGGAAACCAAATGGGGGTAATGAGGGAAGAAGCGAGGGGTACCGGTGAGGGGTTAGACAATAATTTTAAGGGTTTAGACAAGAAATTTGGGAAGTTAGACGACAAATTTGAGGGGTTAGACAATAATTTTAAGGGTTTAGACAAGAAATTTGGGAAGTTAGACGACAAATTTGAGGGGTTAGACAACGGGATAAAAGAAGTGAAAAATGGGTTAGAGGGGTTAGAAAACAGGATGGAAGGCAAATTGAGGGACATGAGGGACCAAGCGGAAAGGGAAGTTAACCAAATGGGGCAGCAGATAGAGGGGGTCAGAATGGGGGTAGAAACCAAACTGGATGCTCACAGGGAGGAAATGGAGCAGATGAGGGTGGCATCTGGGCAGGAGATGCAAGTGATGGGAGAGGAGATCAGAAGAGGAGTGAGTGAGGAGGTCGGAGGAGTGCGCGAGGAGGTGAGGCACTGTAAGGAGCACATGGAGAAGGAGGTGAGAAAGGGAACTGTAAAGTTACAAGGGGGCATAGAGGACCTGACGCAGGAGGTGGAGCAGCTGACAGTGGGACAGACGGAGTTAGTGGAGCAGGTTCAAAGGAACACTGCGGTATTAGGAGGTTTAAAAGCGACACAGAAAGAACTAAAAGATGACTTGGTAGCGACGAAGAGGGAATGTCAGATGGTACGTGAGGGACTGACAGCGAGGTTGGACGAGGTGATAGAGGTAATGGAGACGAAGGACCGGCAGGTGAGGACGCACATGGAAACGGTCAAGGTAGCCTTAGAGGATGAGCTTGAGGAGACGTACCGGGGAATAAAAGAGGTGAAGCAGAAATTAGAAGAAGTGGAAGAAGGGATGAGCGAAATGAAGAAGCGACGGAGAGGGGATAAGAAAGAGATAAAAGAGGAGATAAAAGAATTGGTCCAAAGTCTGTGTTTGGATCGTGATGATGTGCTCATTAACCGGATGAGGGATTCGCAGGTGATGGAGGAGAAGCGAAGAGGAAGAGGACCCGGTGTAAGTGGTGACCAATATGGTCGTGCGTATGATGCGCCAGGTGATTTAAGAAGCTTGGGGGTCGAGATGGACCCGGGTGTTCGTGAGAGGCCGTGGGTGAAGTGTGCGACAGGTCTGGTGTGCGAAAAAGGAGGTGTGCGAGAAAGTCCGACTCTGGGGTGTGTGAGGAAAAAGTGCGTGCCAAGGAGTGAGGGTGCTGGCGAGAGTGAGTCGGTCGTAGCGCGTGTGCGAGGGGGCACATGGAAGCGCGGTGTGGTAAGTGTTACAGAGGGTGTGACGGGAGAGTGTGCGCGAGAAAGGTGTGTGACGGACAGGTGCATGGGGAAAGAGTGCGCTGTCAAAAGTAAGGAAGAGTGTCCACCTGTGGTGAGTGTTGCAGAGGGTGTAACGGGAGAGTGTGCGTGGGGAAGGTGTGTAACAGACAGGTGCATGAGGAAAGAGTGCGCTGTCAAGAGTAAGGGTGAGTGCGCTGTCAAGAATGGAGATGAGAGTAGTGAGAGTGACAAGGAGAGTGAGTTGGTTGTGACAGGTGAGCGAGGATGTACACCTGGGATGGAAGGATGCACACCTGGAATGGTAGAGCGTGAGTGGGAATGCACGCTGGAGTTGGTGGTGAGGCACGTGGTTGGGTGTGCGAATGAGAGCACACCTGTGATTGTCACAGAGGAGGTGACCGAGGAGGGGGTGCGAAGAGGTGTGTTGGTGAGGTGTGCGACCAACGAATGTGTGCCAAAGTGTTCGGTGGTCAGGTGTGTGACCAAGGCTGTGAGTGGAATGGGTGTACCTGGGTGTGTAAGGAAAGGTAGCATGGGAACGGCTGGATGTGTGAGCAAGGAACGGGCTGCGGGGTGTAAGCGTCCAGGTGAAGCATTGACGTTAGACGGGTTAGAGGTTAGAGCGACTTTTAGCCGAAGCGGGCCCTCGGTGCGTGCTGGGCCTCGCTTTGAACGGCCGCGTCCGTGCTCCACTAGGCGGAGCGGGCAGCCCGATAGAAAGGGTCGTCATGGCGACCACCTTTTGTTGAGGCAGTCCGGCAGGTCGAGATCGGGACATTGGATGGCTCCGTGCCGAGATGGTGCGTGGGATCTCGGCCCGGGTAAACCTCCTTCCCTGCACCGAATGCGGGACGTATCCAGCCGCTGGCGCAGAACAACCCGCATTCATGGCTTGGCTTTACGAAGCCGGGCTTTGGACAGGAATTGGCGCACCGAGAGGCATTAGTGAGTAGACTGGGTGATGAGGTTAGTGTTTTGGCCCCGAAATTAGAGAAAAACAAAATTTGATGATTGGCAAGGGATTGGCAGTAGTGATTGGCAGATGATGGGTAGTGATTGGCAAATTTTTAATTTGTTGAAATTTGATGTGCAAAATTGGTGATGAGCGATGGGCCCGGTGGGTAAGGGGGGCATCCCTGCCACCATTCCCATAGTGGGGCAAAGGAGCAATAGCTTATGGGGTGTATGGCAGTGAAAACTAGCCCGGGTGGGTTAGGTTATATTGATAGGGCCCTAGAAGATGACATTAGGTAACGTTAAGTTTAGTTAGTGACTGATACCTGTAGTGGGGACGCAGGTAGATTAGTGTGGATGATAATGACGTGGGAGCGCAATAGTTTAAAGGGACGACTGGGAAGCGCAAGTTTCAGAGGGGAGTAGTTAGATGAGATGATGCCGTGTGTGTGAGAATTGAACAGGTGTGATTGCACAGGTGTGCAACTGGACAGGTGTGCGGAGCAGTGTGTGAGTAATGAGTGTTGTGGATCAGCGCGAATGCGCTTGGGGAGAGAAGGGTGCAGGTGGCACCAGGTGTGAGAGCACAGGTGTGCAAGTACAGGTGTGTGGAGAGAGTTGGAGTAAGTGGTACGGAGTGGTGTGCATGGTGCGAAGGTGTGAATGGGGGAAGGGTGGACCCCTTTCACGGATACCCGGGGCGGGTAGTGTAAGTGTTAGGTAGAGGGTACAGGTAAATTGTGGTTGGATATTGGCATCTGTGGTGCGGTTGCAGAATGGTGTTGTGAATGGGTGCATTAGTGTTGTGGAAATGGCTGGGCGTGTAGCCTGTTAGTGTGTGTAGTTGGTTGGGCACTCCACCACTGTGAGGATGTCGGCCAGGTGAGGCCGCAGGTGGGCTCTGGGAGCCGGTAGTTGTGAGTGGGTGCCTGAGGATCCCGGGTGTGGATCGGGCAGCCCAGTGCCAGAGAGGGCACCGAGTGGGGAGAGCGCCAGAGGGCCTTCCCCAGGTAGTTAGGTTAGGGTAAGGAGCAGGTAAGCTCGGAGGCAACTGCAGTGGTGGGGGTGTGCAGGTGGGTAGACCCGCTGGGAGAGGTACACGCCACAGCCCAGAAATTGTGCGAGGGCACCGGGAGATGAATCGGGGGAGTGAGACCCCAAATTGAAAAGCACCACAGTTTGGCCAATGGGAATTGGTTTTTAGAACCCATAGTGTAAGAGGGCCAATGGTTTGGCCGGAGAAAGACCCCGGGTAGTGTAAAGTTGTTAAAGTCATTTAGGAAATAGTTAGGATTGATGAACCTGTCGCACCATACGCAGCCACTTACCTGTGGTGATGATGACTCCACACCTGTGTTTTCTTTGTTCTGTGTGCAGGAACTGAGAATTGCTGTGTGGATTGGTGAGACGCATCACGACGTGGATGAGACATTGGGGTGATTCCATCTCTCCCTCCTTAGGAGGGACTGATGACGAATTGGTGATGGCAAATTTTGATGTTGAGTTGGAGATGGCAAATTTTGATGAGAGTTGGAAATAGCAAATTTGATTGGTTAGGAGGGAGAGAAGACGAATTTGGTTTATGGGAGGAACGGGGAAGACAGTAGGGACGTTTGTTGATTAGTAAAATAGATGTTTATGGGTAGTGTTGTGTTTTGTGGATACAGTAAGGGGTAAGGGAGGGGCCATGTAGGTTACCTGGTGGGGGGGGGGGGCGTACGGTAGGAACGTACCTGTCTCACCTGGTTCCCATGTGCCCCCAGTGTGCATCATCTTATATTGCGTGCACTTTTGCGCCCTTACCACCTTACTCACTTGTCTGCTTCTTTTGTCTCCCACCTCCGAGGATCTGGCTTTGGGGTAGAGAGAGAGGAGAGAGAGGTGCTGGCTACGCAGTTGTGGGCCTGCACTTTCGCTGCTTGCTGCCGGGATCGATACACCATATGGACCGCAATGTTTGTGGCCACCCACAATGGACCGCAGTTCTTTTGCGGCCAAGCACCACCCGTGGATGGACCTATGGGTCAACGTGGCACCTATGCCATACAAGGTGAACCACTGATAGTTGGCCCCCTGACGGCCACAATACAGAAATGGACGCGGTTGGCGCCTTTCTTTATTTTTTTGAAAGAGGCGAGAACACCAAGTGCACCACACGAAGGCAAGACCAGCGGCAGAACATCGGCCGGCTGTGACACCACCGGTGATTCATAAACACTTTATTGGTGCACCGGATGGTGCTGACTGTGTTATGGGGTGGTGCTTTTGGTGCTGGGAAGGGGTGCTCTACACATTATTAAAGGCCGTAGGCCACAGAGCACTCGTGGGTTGGTGTATCGATGCTGGCATGCGTGCTCTCTCTATGCATAACATCTGCATGTGTTCCTCCAAAAACAGGTCCTGAATCGTAGTGTAAAATAGCAGCGTAGTCTTGTAAATAATACTCCCTACCGGCTGTATGTTTAGTTTGCGAATTCTTTCCGGATTCGGTTATCCTGTGGGTGTGTTTCTGTGAGGAGAAGGGTGCAACGTCGCAGGGGGACATATTTACTCATTTGTGAACATCTGTAAAACTGTCGCACTCAGGGTAGAGTTAATAGTAGAGGGAACTACATCTGAGTGCCACACTAAAATAGGTAAAAATTTATCGGGTCGGGACGCCCCGAGGGTAGAGAAGGGTGCAATGTTGCGGATATGGGACTTGGCCTCAATATCCGCTTGTAAATACTCCCCTATTTCCCCAATACTCCCCAACTATCCCCAATCCCCCATTCCCTAGTCCCATTGTCTGTAAACAACACTCTGTAGAACCGACCTTCCCCTTTTTCCCCCATTAAATGTCGTGCCCAGGTCCACCGCATCTCACGTAGACAACTTTCGGACATCTTGCTAGTTATTCTTAGTCTATGTCAGTTAAGGACTCGTTTCCATTAATTCTGACTCTTCGTTGCACCAGAATGTGATTATATGGCACCAGTAGTGAGTTTAGGACCTTCCCATACCTCCTCCCATCTTCTTCCCCAAACAACAACTACAACAACAACTACAACAACAACTACAACAACGGCGTGGCGCGGGGGGAGTGTGCGTCCTCACACCGGCTCGGTTAGCCGCCATTGACCATGCGCTCCGACGGGGTTACCACGAAGGGGCTCCCTGTCAGCCCCTAATCAAGGGCGGAGCCGGTAACTCCCCCGCACGCACCCAATGAGAAGCAACGGGCCGATTCCATCTGGGGCGGAGCTAACGAGCCGAGGGCGTGTCACTCCCCGCCGGATATACGCGGCCACTTACCGGACGTGACGAGAGATGCGCCCCCAGCTTGAGAAGACAATCACCACATCCGAGCGCTGCGACCTCCCCGCATCTCTAGACCGGACCGGGTCGATCCTGCCCTGAGCCCAGGTGCACCTGGAGCCATCGATTCTGCCTTTCCTTGCCATCAATCCCCGTGTGAGTCAGTTTTTGTCCTGTTTATCTGTCGTCTGTTGGGGCTATTATAAGAGTGTGTCTAAGTGCCTGTCTTTCTATGCTGTCCCTCTCATTCCTGTAATCTGACCTTCCGCCCTAATATAACCTCCTCCGGAGGTCTTGAGAACTGAACCCTTGGTGTCGTGTCATTTTAATCCCAGCCGTTGTGTCCTTTTCCATCATTGATTCAGCGTAGCGCGACTCGGCAACGTTCGAGTATAATCGGGTAAACGTGCAGGCGCGGTCATACCAAACCGCTCGGTGAACCAACATCCACCACCGCGTCTGTAACAATATATATATATATATATATATATATATATATTATATATATATATATATATATATATATATATATATATATATATATATATATATATACAATATATATATATATAATATATATATAGAAGGAGAAGTGATATATATATATAGATATATATCACTTCTCCTCCCTCCTTTTGCTTTAAATATTTCCCTATTGATTCTTGTCTTTTTGCAATTGTTGTTTTCATGTTTTGTTATGCATTATGTTTTGCACTCTGTCAAAGCGCCTTTGGGCTTCATGAAAAGCGCTATACAAAATAAATGAATTATATATATATATATATACAGTGGAACCTTGACTTACGAGTTTAATTCGTTCTGTGACCGAGCTCGTAACTCAATTTGCTCGTTTCTCAAATTAAATTTCCCCATTAAAATGCATTGAAATGCTATTAATCCGTTCCAGCCCGCCAAAAACCACACCAATTTTTTTTTAAATATACAGTATATATATAAATATCTCGCGCTTTATATTTCACCTGTATGCAGCATACAAGTTGGCAGGATGGCCTGGACTGGAGGTACGCACACTTGACTCTAAACTGTCCAGCCTGGGTTTGAATCCCGACCCAGCTATAACCTGTCATGGGTGAATCACAGGCAGGGTGATTCATCAATGTGTGTACCGCTAAACTGGGCGCCCCGTTTGCGTCCCATTAGTTGTTGGATGTTAAGGATCTCACCGTGTTTTCCACAAAGAGAAGGCGAGCTATCGCCGGCACTCTGAACAAGTTGTGGCCTGGCATGCTCTTCTCCTCTGCCGTTATATACATCCTCCTCGGCATCTTTTTCCAGAAGAGCCCTGTCTCGTCACAGTTGAAGATTTGCTGGGGGATGTATCGTTCGGCTTCTATCAGTTCGGCAAAAGTTATAATAAAATCTTCAGCTGCCTTCACATCCGCCTCACCAAGTCGACAACACGCACACCTCGCTCATGTTTTTCGACGATTGCGTGTTTTATATCCAAGCACATCATCCTCTTCTTCTTCTCAGTACTGCCCTTGGCACTCACTTTCTTAGGACCCATGGTTAAAACTAAGAAATTTTCCAAAATAACCAAAATGCGAAAACAAAGCAGCAGCGATATACGGCAGAGATACTGTACTTGCACGGCAAGATAACCACGTGACCGGAACCCACCTGGTGGCGGGTGGCGTAAACTCAAAATAACCAACATGCGAAAACAAAGCCGCAGCGATATATGGCAGAGATACTGTACTTGCACGGCAAGATAACCACGTGACCGGAACCCACCTGGTGGCGGGTGGCGTAAACTCAAAATAACCAACATGCGAAAACAAAGCAGCAGCGATATACGGCAGAGATACTGTACTTGCACGGCAAGATAACCACGTGACCGGAACTCACCTGGTGGCGGGTGGCGTAAACTCAAAATAACCAACATGCGAAAACAAAGCAGCAGCGATATATGGCAGAGATACTGTACTTGCACGGCAAGATAACCACGTGACCGGAACCCACCTGGTGGCGGGTGGCGTAAACTCAAAATAACCAAAATGCGAAAACAAAGCAGCAGCGATATACGGCAGAGATACTTGCACGGCAAGATAACCACGTGACCGGAACCCACTTGGTAGCGGGTGGCGTAAGCTCGTAACTCAGATCTCGGCTCGCATCTCAAAGCAATAAACCGCCCGAGCGACGGCTCGTATCTCGGAAAACTCGTAAGTTGGTGCACTCGTAAGTCAAGGTTCCACTGTATATATATATATATATGTATGTATGTATGTATATATATATATATATATATATATATATATATATATATATATATATATATATATATATATATGTATGTATGTATGTATATATATCTATATAATTATAAAATTGAAATCTTGTGTGTTTGTGTGTAACATTCGATCGGTCCGGGGGCGTGGCTTACCCCTTTGAAAGAGTAGTAATATCCACCATTTTATTAACTCGCATAGCTTTGAGGCCTGTTTTGTAGGCCCGTGGTGTCTTGCTCTCTCTCTCTCAGTTTTATTTCAAATCAAATTCGATATATCATTTCATTTTTCACAGTCGCTAACATAGTTTTAGACTCGGTTGAAAAAAAACGGGAAGAAAATCCGATGAAAGTTTCCGTTTATAGAACGAAATGAATTCTGAAAGGCTTGTATCTTCAAGGCCATTGAGTCTGTCTCACGCCTTTATCTTCAATCTAACTCGCCATCTGATTTCATTTTTATCGATGGTTTTAGACTCGGTAAAAGAAATAATTGAGAACATTCACGCACACACGGGAAATTGCAGAGATATATTTTAAAAATCGCGCCACGTTGATATACGAAAATACACCGCCTAAAATAACAGGCATACAGTATATATCTTCGTCATTTCATTCAACATTATTACCCGGAAGTAAAATATGTTTCAGGAAATTACCGAGAGATATTTCTTCGATTTATTTTATTATTTATATGCGCATACACTTTAAATAGGTTTATTTGAAATCTTTAATTTTCACAATGTAATTTATTTGTCATTTGATGATCGGCAAAACGATAGCACAAACACAATACTATTTGCAGGAAGAATGTCGTATCAACCCTCCGACGGCGCTACGGACGCGGACAACGAATCACACCTCACGTCTATGGACGCGAATAGCAATATCCGCACGAATCAGTCATCAATGATTTTCATTGACGCGCCTGGAGGCACAGGGAAGACGTTTCTTATTAACCTGATTCTCTCTAAAGTGAGAGCGAGTGGAGAAGTTGCCCTTGCGGTGGCCTCATCTGGCATAGCTGCTACCCTCATGCCTGGTGGAAGAACAGCGCACTCAAGGTTCCAAATCCCTCTGACACTGAGGGAAGATGGCGTATGCAACATCGATAAAAATTCCACTATCGCAGACCTCTTTCGAAGTACAAAACTCATCGTGTGGGATGAGTGTCCTATGATCAGGAGA
>NC_136267.1:58828338-58885420 GCF_964187855.1 Myxine glutinosa
GGGTGAGAAAGGCCGTGGATGGAGGCGAAGATGCGGCGCTGCCAGGAAACGGGCACGATGGGGCGAGGCTGGCCCTGGGAGACGTCGCAGAGCAGGACGGTGCCCGCGACGGGGATGTCGGCCAGGCGGAGGCCCGTGTCCGCCACGCGGAGTGCCTGCACCGAGGCGTCGGTGGTCTGGTCGGCCGCCATGAGCGTGAAGTCCACGCCGAGGTGGACCGCGTTCGCGCTGGCCCGCGAAAGGCAGTCGGCCACGGCGTTGTCTTTGCCGGCGACGTGTTGGATGTCCGTGGTGAACTCCGACACGGCGGAGAGGTGGCGCTGCTGGCGGGCCGACCACGGCTCCGTGACCTTCGCCATTGCGTAGACCAACGGCTTGTGGTCGACGAAAGCCGTGAACGGGCGGCCCTCCAGGAGGTGTCGGAAATGGCGAACGGCCAGGAATAGCCCGAGCAGCTCGCGGTCGAACGTGCTGTAGTTTAACTCGTTCGGCCGGAGTTGCCGGCTGAAAAAAGCGAGTGGCTGCCAAACCCCGTCCACCCATTGCTCATGGACGGCGCCCACCGCGTAGTTGGAGGCGTCCGTAGTGAGGGCGATGGGCGCGTTGAGCACCGGGTGAGCCAGCAGCGTTGCGTCGGCGAGGGCCCGTTTGGCACTGGCGAAGGCCGTGTCCATGGCCGCGGACCAAACAATGTCATGCTTGGCCGGCTTGCCCCGGAGGGCCTCGTAAAGGGGCCGCATGAGCTGAGCAGCGCGGGGCACGAATCGGTGATAAAAATTCACCATGCCGAGGAACTCTTGGAGGGCCTTGATGGAACGGGGACGCGGGAATGTGGTGATGGCCTCGACCTTGGTCGGCAGCGGCACGGCCCCGGTCTTGGTGATGCGGTGGCCCAAAAAGTCAACGGTCGTCGCGCCGAAGTGGCATTTGACCGGGTTGACAATTAAGCCGTGCTCGCTGAGGCGACCGAACAGTGTTCGGAGGTGGAGGAGGTGCTCGGCGCGGGACGTGCTGGCGACGAGGATGTCGTCCAGATAGACGAAAAGAAACGGCAGGTCGCGCAGCACGCCGTCCATCAAGCGCTGGAACGCCTGGGCCGCGTTCTTGAGGCCAAACGGCATCCGCAAAAATTCGAACAGGCCGAACGGCGTGATGACGGCCGTCTTCGGGACGTCGGCCGCCCGGACAGGTACCTGGTGGTAGCCCCGTATCAGGTCAATTTTCGAAAAGATGACCCGTCCCGCCAAACGGGCGGAAAAGTCCTGAATATGCGGGATCGGGTACCTGTCGGGGGTGGTAGCGTCATTGAGACGGCGGTAGTCGCCACACGGGCGCCATCCACCCCCCGGCTTTGGCACGATGTGCAGTGGCGAGGCCCACGCGCTATCGGAGCGCCGCACGATGCCGAGGTGCTCCAACACGTCGAATTCGGCCTTTGCCACGGCGAGCTTGGCTGGGTCGAGGCGGCGGGCCCTGGCGTAGACCGGCGGGCCCGTAGTGGGTATGTGGTGCTCGATCCCGTGCCGCACCGCGACGGCCGAAAACGTCGGCCGCGTGAGGGCCGGGAATTCCACGAGCAGGCGAGCGAACTCGTTCGTTGCCGGGAGGGCGCACGCCAGTTCGGTTGGCGCGGAGCTGCTCATTGTGCACGCCAGGGAGCTGAAGGTCTCGGCGTGGACAAGGCGACGTCGTTTGACGTCGACCAGCAGCCCATGCGCGCAGAGGAAGTCGGCGCCCAGCAAAGCCACGGGGACGCTGGCGGTAACAAAACTCCATTGAAAGCGCTGGCTGCCGAAGCAGAGGGTGACGACGCGTGGGCCGAAAGTGCGTATGGCCGAGCCATTAGCAGCGACCAAAGAGGGGCCGCAAACTGCGTCCAGCCTGTCCTGCTCGGAGGCAGGTATGACGCTCAGTTGGGCGCCGGTGTCGCACAGGAAACGCCGTCCAGACGCTTTGTCCCGAATAAACAGCAAGTTGCCCGAGTGGCCGGCGCTCATGGCTGGGAATGAACGCCGGCCCGGCCGTTTCCCGACCTGCCGAAAGTGCACGGGGGCCGGCACGTCTGAGCCTTGTGTCCGAACCTGGCGTGGTAATAACACCACGCCCGGTCAGGTGGAGGCCCCGGCCGTCGTGTCGGAAGCGGGCGGTGCGGCGTGGCGGCCGCCAGTTGCACCGGCAGTTCGGCCTCCAACCGCGCAGGGCGCTCGGGCGTCGTGGGCGTCGCCTCGGACGGCGGCGGGCTCCAGGTAACCGCGCCGATGTGCTGGCCCGCCGAGGAGATCTTATCGGCTTCCCTGGCGAGGGCGCGGGAATCCGTGATCAACGTGCCAGCCAGGGCGAGGCGTACCGGGTTAGGCAGCTGACGGAGGAACAGCTCCCGGAACAGGAATGCCGGAGAGTGCTCGCCGAGCAACGAGAGCATATAGTCCATGCGCTCGGACGGGCGCGTGTCGCCGAGCTCGGGCAGGTCAAGCAGGCGCCGTGCGCGTGCTGCCGGTGAGAGGGCGAAAGCGCCGAGGAGGAGCGTCTTCAGCGCGTCGTATTTGTCAGCAGCCGGCGGGTGCTGGAGGAGGCTCAAGGCGCGGGCCGCGGTGGCGGGACCGAGCGCCGCCACAACATGGTGGAAGCGGGTGTCGTCCGCGGTGATGCCTCGCAGGGCGAACTGGGAGTCCGCCTGGGCGAACCAAACAGCCGCGTGAGTCTCCCAGAAGGTAGGCAGTTTAAGCGTCACTGCCGTATCCATGTCGGTAGGTCACCAATGAAGGAACTGCGCTCCAACGCGAGTCGAAAGAATTGACGCGACCAAAGACGGAATTCGTCCGAGTTGCTTTATTGAAACAAAACAGCTCAGGTATTCTGACAAGCCCGTTCTTCGGGCAACAATATATATACACATTTATGTCGGGAAGTTTGCCCGGCAAAAGCTATACCGGGCATGCCCGGGTATCAAGGGCGAGCCTTGGAAAGGCGAGTCTGGACCTGCCCGGGCGTGTTTGGCTGCGGCCTGGCAAGTCGAGGCTGGGCGTGCCCGGGCGCTCTGGGCGAGCACTGGAAAGGCGATAGCGGGCATGCCCGGACGCTCTGGGCGAGCCCTGGAAAGGCGATAGCGGGCATGCCCGGACGCTCTGGGCGTGCCCTGGAAAGGCGATAGCGGGCATGCCCGGACGCTCTGGGCGAGCCCTGGAAAGGCGATAGCGGGCATGCCTGGACGCTCTGGGCGAGCCCTGGAAAGGCGAGAGCGGGCATGCCCGGGAAAGACGAGACCGGGCGTGCCCGGGAGGTTCGGGCGTGCCCGGGAACAGTGAGTGCGGGCATGCCCGGGAGAGGCGCGTCTGGCCGTGTTCTGGCCGGTGCAAGGCGATTATGTACATCCAGCGGTAACCGCTACATATATATATATATATATATATATATATATATATCCTCTTTCCCTGTTCGTTCATTCCATTGCACGTTTCTGTACGACTGTTTCCCCATCCATTGCCTTTTTACCATCTGACCCCTCGATCTTATATATAAAACAAAACAAAGAAACCTACCATGGTGGGTATGCTGCGACTTGATACTGCGAAGATCATCATCAGATTCTTCGCTTGAAGATCGTGGGATCATATCAGACTGCACATGGAACGTAAACCAACATAAAAATATAATCACACAAAACATGCACCAAACGGCATTATTTGAAGAGATGTAGCTGTTTGTGTAACGTAATCAATTTGATTTAGTTTAACTCTGTGATTGATAAAACAGCTCATGCAGCATCAGATCAATTCCCGAGAAGCTATTTATAGACAACGTTGATGCTCCAAGGGGTGTTCAAAACGTTCTCAGAATGAGATACTCACAACAGTCCAAGAAATGTCAACGTTTCTTATTTTTAATCAATAAATATATATAATTAGGGTTAGCAGGACGGTCTAGAGTCTCTAGACTCGAGAGCAATAGGTTCTTAACCAGGGGTACCTGGGGTACCTCGAGGCTCGTGAAAGCGCTAATATTAATCACACAAAAAGACGAACCGACACACAAAACACAAAAAACAAGGGGAGCGGCAGACAAGATGGGGAGAGAGGGGGAAGGACACAAACACAACATTTGAGAGCAGGGACATCGGGAGGACTTGGGGGGAGGTGGGAGAGGAATAAAACATATGAACACTGCAAGGACTCTGGGGTGAATTACCGGGGGTAGAAAAGATCAAGGTTTTCGATGGGGGAAGATAAGAGATGGTGGTGAACAGCTGTTTTAAAGACCTGGAGGGAGGAGTGGGATTGAAGGGAGTGGGGGAGTTTGTTCCAGAGGCGGGAGAAAAGGGGAATGAAAGAGTGAAGGTGAGCAGAGAGCCTAGACTTTGGCAGTTTAACCATAAGAGGGTTGCAGGCAGATCTTGTGCGACCTGAAGGAATATTGGGGGGACAGAGCACAGAGAGAGCTGGGGGAGCAAGGCCGGAGAGGAGTCGGTAGAAGACAGAAAGACCACCAACCTGCCTGCGGTGAGTGAGTGAAAGGCCCTCGGAGTTAACTTCATCGCAGGAGATTCCAATGATTCTGAAAGCTTTGGTTTCAACAGCGTGAAGCCGAGCTAGGTGTGAGGCAGGAGCACCAGCCCAGAGGGGGGAACAGTATTCCATTGGGCTGCGGATGAAAGCCTTGTATGTGGTGAGGAGCTCAGGTGTGCCAAGGAAGGACTTCGCACGAC
This sequence comes from Myxine glutinosa, assembly GCF_964187855.1. Taxonomy (NCBI): domain Eukaryota; kingdom Metazoa; phylum Chordata; class Myxini; order Myxiniformes; family Myxinidae; genus Myxine; species Myxine glutinosa. The sequence continues at coordinate 58,833,041 of NC_136267.1, forward strand.
GGAGGATGCCCAGTCGGCGACTGGCTTTGGAGGCCAGCTTGGAAATGTGGTTTTCCCAAGAAAGATCATGGCAGATAGTGAGACCCAAAAGCTTGAGCGACAGAACTTCTTGGAGAGGATTGTTGAGAACGTAGATGGGAGGGTTTTCCAGTCGGTCCTTTCGGAGAGACATTGTAAGAGTGTGAGATTTGTCAGGATTGAAAGACATGTTCCACTTGTTTGACCAGTCTGTGATTTTGTCCAGGTCTGCAGAGAGTGAGGAGGCTGCAGACTGCCGATCTGAGGGATGAGGAATGGAGCGGCAGATAGTGGAGTCATCAGCAAAGAGATAGAGAGGATTTTCCAGAGAGTCTGAGAGATCATTGATGAAGACCAGAAATAGCACAGGGCCCAGAACACTACCTTGGGGAACTCCAGCCAGAACAGGAAGGGGAGATGAGAGAAATCCATTCAGGGCCACACGTTGCCTACGACCAGAGAGGAAGTCCGCAAGCCATGAGTGGAGATTTCCATGGATACCATAGGAGGAGAGTTTGGTGAGCAGAGCTGGGTGCCAGACCGTATCGAAGGCACCTGATATGTCAAGTGAGACAGCTCTGATTTCCTGTTTGGCATTGAGGACCTCCATCCATTGTTGAGACAGCAGAAGCAACATGTCCAGAGTAGAATGACCTGGTCTGAATCCAAATTGATGATCAGAGATCAAGCCATTGGAGAAGAGGAAGGATTTGATATCCGAAGCAAAATATTTTTTTAAATGACAAAATTAAAATTTAAAAAAATGACAAAAATAAAAATAAAATTAAATAAAATTTAAAAAATTAAAATTAAAATTTTAAAATGACAAGGGTTAAAATGTTGTTTAAAAATTACACGGGTTAAAATGTTTCTGTTTAAAAACTACAAGGGTTAAAAAGTTTTTGTTTAAAAATTACAAGGGTTAAAATGTTTTTGTTTAAAAATTACAAGGGTTAAAATGTTTTTGTTTAAAAAATACAAGGGTTAAAATGTTTTTGTTTAAATATTACAAGGGTTAAAATGTTTTTGTCTTAAAATTACAAGGGTTAAAATGTTTTTGTTTAAAAATCACAAGGGTTGAATGTTTTTGTTTAAAAATTACAAGGGTTAAAATGTTTTTGTTTAAAAATTACAAGGGTTAAAATGTTTTTGTTTAAAAATTACAAGGGTTGAATGTTTTTGTTTTAAAATTACAAGGGTTAAAATGTTTTTGTTTAAAAATTACAAGGGTTAAAATGTTTTTGTTTAAAAATCACAAGGGTTAAAATGTTTTTGTTTAAAAATTACAAGGGTTAAAATGTTTTTGTTTAAAAATTACAAGGGTTAAATGGTTTTTTGTTTAAAAATGAAAAGGGCTAAAATGTTTTTGTTTAAAAATTACAAGGGTTAAAATGTTTTTGTTTAAAAATTACAAGGGTTAAAATGTTTTTGTTTAAAAATTACAAAGGTTAAAATGTTTTTGTTTAAAAATTACAAGGGTTAAAATGTTTTTGTTTAAAAAATACAAGGGTTAAAATGTTTTTGTTTAAAAAATACAAGGGTTAAAATGTTTTTGTTTAAAAATTACAAGGGTTCAAATGTTTTTCATCAAACTTGCTTTGATGAATTTGAAAATGTTGTTAAAATGTTTTTGTTTAAAAATTACAAGGTTTAAAATGTTTTTGTTTCGAAATTACAAGGGTTTACATCGTTTCAGCATCATCATTGATGAAAAGCAACAACAAAAGAGCCACTAGAAATGTGTCTGTGTGTACTGGGTAGTATGTTTTTCTACAAAAGTTATTATTGTACTGTAATCTCCTTCAACAAAGTGACTTTTCAGCAAACACTATGCATTATGATTATTGTTTCCATAAATGTGTTGTTTTTTAATGTGAAAATAAAGAAACTTTATTAATCTATTATTGTAGTTTTAAGTCATTTTTGACAGGGGGTCCAGGAAAATATTATGAAAACTCAAGGGGTACTGGCACTTAAAAAGGTTAAGAACCACTGCTCTAGAGGTACCTACAGTCACCTCTAAGCCGTCTAACCTGGGTTAAAATCCCAACTTAGCTCTAAACTGTCATCCCAGTGTTACCTATGGTTAGCTCACCTATGGTAACTTTATGCTTCAAGACAATTTGTCCCTGAAACAGGTCACATGATCCGAGTTCTACTTTGGAATAATGTGGTGTTGACTTATTATTACGTCTGCCTTATAACCCACTCAACCTGATTATTTAGTTATTTTGATGAAGGAATGATTTATTTGAAAGGAATTCGAATTTTATGATTATGTAAATGACTCAAAGAGCAAGACTCACCGACAGAAATACATTTTATATTTTGTCGTCATATACTGAAATAAACAAACTTCATGACCATTGAATGCAAGGCAAAGGGCAACTATCGAGAAGGGAGGAAATAAAACAAGTGTAAAGAGTAAATATATTGTGAGAATGTGAGTTTATTCGTTACTCACATCACGAAGGTTGAAAGTGATTTCAATGTTCTTCCAGAAAGATTCTCCAAACTCAGGGTACATTTCGAAGACTTCCATGAGATCATCACGCAAGATCTTATTTAGGTCACAGTAGGTTAAAGCACATACATCTGCATTCGACTTCCCTGGCTTACTCTGTAGGTTCAGTGGCTCACCAAAGATGTCATTTTTTCCTAAGTGCAAGAGGTTGCGGGATCACAAAAGAAAGGTGATCAACTACAGCAACAAGAAGAAAAAGTGGAAAATAAGAGCAGCGAGCAACTCACCCAAAATGGCGACCACAATATCGTCACGGAGAATCTCAATGGAGCCTCGTGAGATGAAGTACAGGGCTTTGAGAAGATCCCCTGAGTGCAGAAGAGTGTCTCCGGGTGGCGCGTGTGTTGTTTTGAATTTCATGGCCAAAGCTCGTAGGCAACCCTTGCTGGCATCCTGTAAAAAATGCACAGAAACTTTGAAATGTTTTGTGCTGTGCATAGTGCATAAGCTGTGCATAATCAGGTCTGAGTGTAATACCTACATAAGAGGACCATGGATAAAGTTTATACTCACTTGTAATACCTACTTTTCTATACGGATACAGAAGTTTGTGAAATAGTTTACAACGGATCAAATGATTACAGATGTGATTGTAGATGGGGAAGGTGGTTTACAATCCCTACAAAAGATTGCATTTCCGTTAACCCATATACAAAGCATATGCACAATTACAATCTCCCATCTCAAAATATAAATATACATTAGGACTGAGTTGGTCAATGCTGTACACAGTTTACTTAAACATGTCTCAAAGTGGCTTTTATGCGGTGTATAACTGAAATTAATTCCACTCGCTGCCCGATCAGTTGATGTTATCGAAAAAGAATAAATCTTGTAGCTCATCAACCTACATTTAGAATCGAACAAATGAACATGCAAAGCCATCACGTACTGGCAGGAGTGGTGAATGCAAGGCATATAAAAAGACTTTTTGTTGAACCACTACCAATGCAAAAATTCATGAGTAGTCTCAAGTGGGATAGACGTTAGACTCTCGATGGAGGGCAGTCGTAACCGGGCTGCATCGGGTGATTAAGAAGGTCTTCGGGATCTTAAGGGTTTTAAAGGGTCTTAAGGTTCTCAAGGGTTTTAGGGTTCTTAAGGGTTTAAAGGGTCTTCGTGTCCTAAAGGGTGTTAATGGTCTTAGGGGGCTTGATGGTCTTGTGGGGTTGAAAGGTTCTTAGATTTCTAAAGGGTCTAATAGTCGTGGGGTTTTAAGGATCTTCGGGTTCTTAAATTTTTAGGGGTTTTAAGGGGTCTTTAGGGTCTTAAGGAGTCTAAAGGGGTTCCGAGTGTTGAAAGGGTCTTAAAAGGATGTAAAGAACTATCCCCCTCACCCCCAACTCTCTGTCCTCCCCTCCCCTTTTATTTCCCGTTTTTTAAAGCAAGATGTCGTTAATGCCATTAAGAGGTTAAAATTTAATGAAGAGATTGAATTAAATAATGATTCAAATTAAATTAAGAGGTTAAATTAAATAATGGCAGATATCAAATGAAATTAAGAGGTTAAATTTAAGAGGTTATGCCCTGGTGTTGGGCTAGCGGCTAGGGTGTCAGCTTAGGATCCTAGGATCCTGGGTTCGTAAACCCGGTCGATCTCTGAATTAACGCCAGGGGGGTTGACTCAGCCTGTCATCCTTCCGAGGTCGGCTAATTGAGTACCAGTTCACTGGTAATTCCCTGCTTGTCGTTAAAGGCGGCAAAAAGGGTTGGCGTCAGGAAGGGCATCCGGCCGTAAAACATTGCTTCAAAAAGGGGACCGAAAAACAACAACTACCACGGTTCCCGAAAAAGGCCAACCCCCGCTTGCGGGGAAAAATGGCCTCTAAAGGTGGTTTTTTAAGAGGTTAAAATTAAATAACAAGAAAAAGAGCAATCAGAGATTACAAACCCCTCGCCAGGATGTATTTTCAGTGGTTTTTAAGGCTTTTGTGTTAAAACAAATATGGCAGCCAAACGTGACCGGTGACGTCATCATTTTTTTTTTTCTAAACTAATTTATTCCGAGATTATACTCAAGAAATTTCATCTTGATCGGATGAAGTTTTGTACTTGTCGAATTATGACATCATAATGGAGGCACCGATGACATCATCATTAAAATATTTTATTCCCCATGGAGAGTTCTTTACAATGAGCCATCTCTCAATTTTTTCTATTCAGAACTTTTGGAGGGAGATATAGAGGTGCAAAGTTTTTCGGTTTTTCCAAGATGTGGGCGAACCCATTTGTACCACGTGACCGATGACGTCATAATTTTTTTTTTCTCTCTACCAATTTATGCCCACATGACGCTCAAGAAATTTCATCTTGATAGGATGAAGTTTTGTACTTGTCGAATTATGACATCATAATGGAGGCACCTATGACATCATTAACATATTTTATTCCCCATGTAGAGTTCTTTACAATGAGCCATGTCTCAATTTTTTTTATTCAGCAATTTCGGAGATATCGAGGTGCAAAGGTTTTCGGTGTTTCCAATATGGCGGCCGAACCACGTGACCTATAACGTCATAATTATCATTAAAAAAATATACAGTTGGAGTTGCACCTATGTTGAAAAGTTCCTGTCAATCGGACCAACGGTTGCAGAGAAAATCATATTTATTCTGTGCGGACAAACAAACAGACAAATGAAAAATCGGTCAGAGCCCGAGGACTTGCCGGAATGGACTTTTTTTTTAATCGACCATTTTGGACAAATATGGCAGCCGAACCAAGTGACCGATGACATCATCATTATTTGTTTTCTAAACTAATTTATTCCGAGATTATGCTCAAGAAATTTCATCTTGATCGGATGAAGTTTTGTACTTGCCGAATTATGACGTCATAATGGAGGCACGTATGACATCATCATTAACATATTTTATTCCCCATGGAGAGTTCTTTACAATGAGCCATCTCTCAATTTTTTCTATTCAGCACTTTCGGAGATGTAGAGGTGCAAAGTTTTTAGATTTTTCCAAGATGGCGGCCGAACCACGTGACCGATGGCGCCATCATTATTATTTTTTCTCCACCAGTTTATGCCGACATGGCGCTCAAGAAATTGCATCTTGATTGGATGAAGTTTTGTACTTGTTGAATTATCAAATTATGACATCATAAGGGAGGCCTTTGGCCTAGAGCAGTGGTTCTTAACCTTTTTAAAGGCGCCGAACCCTAACGAAACCCACCGAACAGTCGCAGAACCCCTCAAATTTGACCAAAAAATTAAGAAGAATTGCATCTTAATGCGTTTTCTGTTCTTCTTTTCAGGAGGCGATCTGGGAAATGTGTGGTTTTGTTTTGGCAAGTGTTACGTGGTCCTCCCGGTAACTACCTGGTCTTGGTGACCCCCGGACCGTGGGAGGGACCCCGCCAGAAAGATATATGGTTTATACGCTTTCGTAAATCCAATCAATATGAATTCCGGTCAAGAAGAAACCCCACACCAAGGATCCGGAATAATCAATAATATATTCCCCGAGCAATCAACAACCATCAACAATCAACAATCAATATTACAAAGATGGCCATCTTATATATGTGTCCCCCCCTTTCCCCACTCACGACCACTGGGGTCACTGTCCCTCACAATGTCTCTCTTCTCCGCACACGGGCGGTTGAACGAACCCCGGGCGGACGTGCTCCAAACGTGCACGTCTCGTACCGGGGACAGCTGCTGCAGCGCACACCTCCTTGCCAAGCAACGGGGCAAAACCAAGCGCGGCTTGCAACGCGCGCGAGGCCCAAGGTGCGACCCGTACGCATCCTTGTAGACGGTGAGGTGAACTGTGCCGGACGCTTGGTTCCGTGCACGAACCCACGGCGACTTGACGTGTAAATGGGTAATTACCCCGCGCAGGTAACTCCTTGCGCCAGACGGGCTTTCAAACGCAGCGTCCCCCACGCTGCTCAATATCGATACCCCTCGCGTCGGAGCTCGGCGAGGAAGAGGAAGATCGCCGCTTCTCCCGGACCTCGTGTCTTTTCTCCTTCCGTTTCCGGTCTCCTTTTCCCCAGAAGGGCTCCTGACCCTTTAATCACAACAACCTTTAATCGACTACACATTAATAAGCAATGACCTGAATAGTAATTCACATAAATTCACATAAATCCGTAACACAAGGGCCACTATCAAATCATTTTCGCATGCAAGCCTGCTCCTTTTCTTTGTTTTAATGTCCACCAGTTTCGAAAACGCATACTCGCAGAGATACGTTGTAACGAACGGCGTGAGGATCTCAAGGGCAATTTTAGCGATGTGAGGATACCCTTCCATTTGGCGGCACCAAAATGTTGAGAGCGTTGTTGTGCCGAAGAGTTGTTGTTGAGTCTGGCTCTGCTGAAGTTCGATGAGGTCGTCGAGGTGTTGGTCGTTGACATCTGCCGTTGCAACGTCGAAAGTAAACGGCTGCCGCACCCATGCTGGGTATTGCTCTTGGTCGGGGAAGTAGCCATCGAATGACTTTCCTAGCTCATCCAAGTGCGTGGCAATCGCTTGCTTCAGCTCCCCCAGTACAGCAGTGCCTCCAACTTCAGACTCATCTTCGATCCCGCACTTGTCCAGTAGCGAAAAGTTCGCGAAGTTGTCGTTCTCTGTTCGCCGCCTCCACGACGGTAACTTCTTTTGGAAAGCGCTCAGCTTTTCTTCAGATTCGATGACATTCACTCCACCGCCCTGCATCTGGCAATTGGGATGATTGAATGCGTCGAAGATGTCAGCCAAGTACGCCAAGGCAAGGATGAACTCTGACTCTTGGAAATGCATTGCATGGCAATGCTGGTGTTCTCACAAAAACAGGGCTAATTCTACATGCAAGGCAAAAACACGGCTCACTACCTTCCCTCGTGATAATCATCGAACGTTAGAGTGGGAGAGAAGGACTTCGAATTCAGAGCCGATTTCATTGCACAGATCTTTGAAGATGCGGTGATTCAGAGCACGGCTTTGAACGTAATTCACAGTTTCAACGACGATTTTCAGAACATTGGCCAGTTTTGGAGGCAGGGTTTTTGATGCCAGCGCATGTCTGTGCAGGACGCAGTGCGTGACGATGATGTGTGGTGCATCGGCCTTCACCAGCGCTCCAAAACCGGAGTTGCATCCCAGCATGGCTGGAGCTCTGTCTGAGCAAACTGCAGACACCATGTTCCACGAGAGGCCATTGCTTCTGAAGAAGTCATCCACAAGCTTCTTCACGTCAGCTGCCTTCGTCGTTGTGAGAGGCTTGCAGAACTGAAAGTCTTCCTTGATCTCGTCTCCTTTGACATAACGCACAAATAAGATGAGCTGGCTCAAATTCGAAATGTCGGTGGTCTCGTCGAGTTGAAGGCTGAATTTCGTCGGGCTCGCGACTAAATCTGCAACTACCTAGGTGAGGATGTCGTCGCTCATGCCGTCGATTCTGCATCTGATGGTGTCATTTGAGAGTGGAACGAGAGACAACTTGTTTTCAGCAGCTTTTCCCAGCATGATGTTGGTCATCTTCAACGCGGCCGGTTTGATGAGTGTCTCGCCAACGGTGTGCGGTTTGCCCTGCTTTGCGATCAGGTACGCAACTTCATACGACGCGGTGAGGATCGGTTTGTCAATTGGAACGAAGCCGAGAGTGGGCAAGGTAGCACTAGCGTCAAATCGGACTCTCTTCAATTTGAATTCATCCAGCGTTGCGTCTTTGTACTGCCCCTCGCCGTGGAGTTTTTTGAAGTGTTCCTGTAGTTTTGCTGGTGCTAGGCTGGAGTTGCTCAACTTGACATTGCAAAGCATGCATTGAGGACGCTGACTTCCGTCCCATTCCGTCAAACACGTCAACCCGTACCGCACGTAATCCTCCGACTACTTCCTTTTTTTGCTCGACATACTGCAAAAAATAAATAAATAAACAAACTGATCTTAATTGAGTTTGGGCAAATAATTATATGACAAAAATCTAAAAAGGAACATGCTTAAATATAATCAGTACCCCTCTGAAAACTGAGAAATTTTAACGAAGAAAACATAACATAGTTACGATGATGGGATTTATTATCGACTCAACTCTACGTCACCTCAAATCCCATTATAATATTACATAGAAAACTGCGAATTGTTAGTTTTGAATTGCGACCAAAGGAGTTATATCACCTCCACCTAATTTTCTGAGTAATTCAATCATATTTTATAATCACCATCCACTTTTGACTTTAATATAACTTTGAACCCGCCCTGCATATCCACAAACATTTCCAACTTGCGTTTCAATTAATCAGTAACTCCAAAGTAAGGCGCGACCAATGACGCACGGCACACGGCAAGCTAATCGAGGCTATTCACTGGAATTTCCGAACACCTGCAAAGTCCAAAATCCAGGAATGTAAGTAAGCAAGTAAGCACCATCAACGGAATAATTAGCAAGTTGGTCATTGATTCAGCTTACTGCAGTCAGTGTGAAACAACTTATCTTAAACACAGACCAGAGAAACCATGAATGGGATGGGAATACAATTTCAAATAACATTTCCATTCGTTCATAACATACCTAGCAAAATAATAATAATATTAATAATAAGCGTAATTACACATAGATTCAAAATTGATACAAAACAAAACAAAACAAAAAAACAAATTGCAATGCGTTTCGGAGGACCTTAGCTGAATCCCTGAGACTGGCTCACTGAACCCCTGGGGTTCGGTCGAACCCAGGTTAAGAACCATTGGCCTAGAGAGTTAAATATTTGGCACAGTTTATTCCAGGGCAAGACAAATATTTGTGTAAAGTATGGCGATGCTATGTGCAACGATGTAGACATAGTACTGCGCACAAACAGACAAACAGACAAACCAACCAACCAAAATACTTGCAGGAATCTTTTCCGGCAAGTAACAAACAAACGAACTCAAATGCAATACCCTCTCCTCAAGCGAGGGTAACAAGGAAACCATGACGGAATCTTGGAATCTCGCGATATGTGATTGACATACAAACGCAGATTACATTTTGAGTTAATCAGCTAATTAATCTGACCACCTCGATGGAAATTAAAAAAGAGCTCCATTGGTTTCTGCATATCGATGTCATGAATCATGCCGAGTCTCAAAGCGATCCGTTGAGCTGCCTCGAAGGAGTAGGGAAAAACGACAAATGTAAATGGACCCACTGCTGATCGACTAACTGAAGGACAAGGTTATGGCTTTAACAGCTCTTCTAGACATCGTCACAGGCAAATTAAGAAAGAAATACAATGAGGCAAAAGCAGTCACAAAAATGGAATAGCATACAAGCAGGGATAAAGAGGGAACGGATTGTGTATGAACGAATTGTTGATAAGTGTTGTCGACATTATATTTGCAATATTTTCCCCAATTTCCATTTTTTGGCCAATAAATATCAACTGTTGTATTTGGGAAGCTAACACGTTTCTTTCAATCCCTACATCTCGATTGTGGTGAAAAGACTCGGTGGCATAACAGTCAGACCGTCTGCTCTGGGGTGGCCATTCATCCGGTTTTATAGACAGTCTTTCTGCTCCTCGAGAGGACAGTCCGGTTTTCTGCTCCTCTAGAGGACAGTCCGGTTTTCTGCTCCTCTGTCCTCTATTGATATGAAACCGGACGCCGTAATGTCCTTTATTTTCCTCTTGAGCCACCTAATCTTTCGACCCACAATTTAAGTTTTGATTGTTGGTCTTCATTGGTTAATGTATTTGCTATTTAATTAATCCTGCGCTTGTATTGGTCCTGTGCATGTCAACAAAGATCCTATTCATCACGTTTCCTGATGACGTCACATTATGGCTATTTGTGGATGCTGTTAAACGTTTGTCCTGCCGAAAATGCCGCAGCGAGAGACGTTCTTCATCTCATGGTCAAAAGATAATCAGCTCCTACATATTCCCAATTCCATGCAGCAGGCATGCAACCATGCAATTCCATGCAACCTCACACTGCAGGTTTCTTCAATGACGACCACCTCTTGGAGAAACTAGAGCATCGATTCCCAACCGTTTTCTGATCGAGTACCACTTGGAGGTCCCGTACCGTCGCCGCGTACCACCTAGTTCCAGAAAAACTCAATCCGCGTACCACCTGGTTCCAGAAAAACTCAATTCGATAAGATATCAGGCTTATTTCAATTTAATGTGAGGGCTGCATCTGTTTCTTCTCCACCAGCTGGTCGATGCGGGGCATAACCTTGCTCACAGCACATCGGAAATCATGAAATATATCAGAAATCAGAAATAAAAAAATTATCAGGCCAAATCTTTTTTTTTTAAGGTTGAGTCGCGAACCACCTGGAAGGCCCTCGCATACCACTAGTGGTACGCATACCACAGGTTGGGAACCATTGAACTAGAGGAACAGACCGGAAGTGGACAGTATGAAAGCAGAGCTCCAGATCTGCATTCGTTTTTCAGAAGATGCAATGACATGTACATTCACTTTCTGGGGAAGAAAAAACTTCTGAATGATGTCAGGAACGATCAGAAAGAATTGTGAGTCCACATTTAACTTGTGAATTAGCACGACATTTTGTAAAATAAATAAATAAATCACTGGCCACTAAATGCAATTGTCCTCTCTTCTTGAGGTCCCTGGATGGGCACTCTGGTCTGTTCTGAGTCTGTGAGGTCGGTGGTTCGAATCTGGCCGAGTCATACTAAAGACTTTATAATAACACTGGCCAACATGTCATTTTCATAACTATATGTGTGCTGGATAGCTCTTGGGACGCTGATTCTAAATCGATTTTTGGTTTTCCTCTAGTACGTAGAAGTTTTCATATTTGAAAGGTTATTGCCTTATGAAGCAATAACCTTTCTAATTTGATCGGTCTCATCACGAAAACTATATGTGCTAGAGTAAAACTAAAAACAGATTTGGAATCCACGTGCAAAACTGTCTGGAAAAGTGTGTTTACATCTTTGATGAGAGAAAGAAAAGTTTGATTTTGTCAACCAGTGTAAATGGTATGAGCTGCTTCCTTGCTTGACACTCAGCATTTAGAAAGGTAGAGCAAAATAAAACAACCATTGTGTGTTGACAACCATTGTGTGTTGGCAACCAATGTGTGTTGGCTTTGATAGGCCTAATGGCCACCTCCTGAATTGGAGTTCCTTTTAAAGGAAATCATATTATCATTAGCAATGATGAAAGATGATGACAGGGAAATGTCAGATGACAGGCAGATCAGGAGAAGTGGTGGAGGTATTGGTCAGAAGAAGAGTGGACATATGTTGTGTGCAGGAGACGAGATGGAAGGAAAGTGGTGTGAGAATGGTGAAGGGTAGGCAAGGACAGAAATACAAGTTTGTGTGGCAAGGGTGCCCAGAAGGTGTGAATGGTGTTGGTGTCCTGTTTTCCAAGGAGTTTGTAGACAGTGTGGTGAGTGTGACAAGAGTGAGTGAAAGGTTGATGATGGTGAAAATGATGATTGTAAAGCTCTTGGTGAACGTCATCTCGGGATATGCTCCGCAGGTTGGTCGTTGCGATGAAGAGAAGGACAAGTTCTGGTGTACAATGGAGAAGCTGATGGAAAACGTGAAAGATGAGGAAGTTGTTGTGGTAGGAGGAGACCTGAATGGACATGTGGGAAGGAGTATGGATGGTTTTGAGGGAGTTCATGGGGGTTATGGATATGGTGTGAGAAATGGAGAAGGTGAAAGGATTTTGGAGTTTGCTGATGGAGCTGATTTGTTGATTTGTAATACTCAGTTCCAGAAAGAGGATAATAAGCTTGTTACATACATGTCAGGTGGGTCGACGACAACCGTTGACTACCTGATGGTGCATAGGCGAGATAGGGGGCACCTCCGAGACACAAGGGTGATCCCGGGGGAGGAGGCTGTTTCACAGCACCACTTGGTTGTCTGTGACATAAGGGTGAAAGGTGTGAGGAGAGCTCGGCGGGTGAAGTACCAACCGAGAATGAAGGTGTGGAGGTTAAAAGAGGTGACAGTGAGGGAGTAAAAAAAAGAGAGGCTGAGTATGGTAGAGGATGATGTGGTTGAGCTTGAAAGTGGTTGGATGTCAATGAAAGATAGTCTGTTGGGAGCTGTTGGCGTGGTATGTGGATGGACAAAAGGACCACCGAGGCACTCGGAAACATGGTGGTGGGATCATGAAGTTGGAAAGAGGATTGACGAGAAGAGGGAAGAAGTTCGATGTGTGGCAGAAGGCGAACGGTACGGGGGCAGAAGAGGCAGAGCATGAAAGTTATAAGGCAGCCAAGAAGGCTGCAAAGAAAGAGGTAGCAAAGGCGCAGGAGGCATAGAGGAAAATGTTCGGAGAACGCTTGGATTCGGAAGAGTGTCAGAGAGCGGTATTCAGGATTGCAAAGCAGATAGCGAAAGAGAGGTGCGATGTGATGGGGGTGAGTTGCCTGAAGGATGGAGTGGGACAAATCGTTGTGGACCCAGATGGAATTAAAGGAAGATGGAAGAGATATATAGAAATGCTGTTGAATGCAGAGAATGAATGGGATGGCAACATAGAGAGTAACCCAGTTTTACGACCGGCAGAGAAGATAACTGAGGAGGAAGTTGAGGAAGCGATAAAAGCAATAAAGAGTAGAAAAGTGGGAGGGCCGACGGGAGTTGTGGGAGATATGTTGAAGGCAGCAGGAAGTTGGGGTGTGAAGAGAATGACAGAGATCTGTAATCTGGTGTTGAAAGAGGGCCGCATTCCAGTGGGTTGGGAACTGAGTACCCTTGTCCCTCTATACAAGGGGAAAGGTGACCCTCTGGACTGTGGCTCGTATCGAGCGATAAAGTTATTAGAGCATGGAATGAAGGTATTGGAAAGGGTGTTGGAGAAGAGGATAAGAAAGAAGGTGAAGATCGACGAAATGCAGTTTGTATTTATGCCAGGAAGAGGAACGACAGACACACTTTTTATTGTAAGGCAGTTGCAGGAGAAGTACATGGAGAAGAGGAAGAAGTTGTTTCTTGGGTTTGTTGATCTTGAGAAAGCATTCGATGGGGTTCCACACGAAGTAGTGACATGGGCATTGAGGAAGTTAGGAGTGGAGGAATGGTTGATCAGAGTAGTGATGGCAATGTACAAAAGAGCGTGCACAGCTGTAAGGACGAAGGATGGGAACAGTGGTGAGTTTGAGGTGAAGGTGGGAGTGCATCAGGGGTCGGTACTAAGTCCACTACTATTTGTAGCTGTGATGGAGGTGCTGGCTTGGAACATAAAGGAGGGTTTACCATGGGGGTTGTTGTATGCAGATGATCTGGTGTTGATTGGGGAGAGTATGGATGGACTGAAGGAAAAGATGAACAAGTGGAAGGAATGTATGGAGGCAAAAGGTGTGAAGGTGAATATTGGAAAGACGAAGGTGATGGCAAGTGGTAAAGTTTTTTTTGTCCCATCTTGTCTCCCGCTCCCTTTATTGTATGTTTTGTGTGTCCGTTTGTCGTTTTTGTGACTGATGTTTGCTCTTTCACGAGCCTCGATCTTGTATACAAAAAAAAGGGGAAAAAGCATGCTGTGAGGTGGAAATCACTGGGAAGTGGCCGTGTGCTGTGTGCAGGAAGGGTGTCAGAGTGAACTCCATTCAATGTACAATGTGCGCTGAGTGGGTTCATCAAAAATGTAGTGGTCTGAGAGGGACATTAACCAGTGTGGCAGCTACTTTCAAATGTAAGGTGTGCACAGAGGGAGCTGCAGATGGAGGAAATGTTGAGTTGGATCTTGGAGATGGCGTGAATCTGGAAGGTGTGAAAACATTTTGCAACCTAGGAGACATGCTGAATGGAGAAGGTGGATCAGCCTCGGCGATTGTTGCTGGAGTGAGATGTGCATGGAAGAAATTTCGGGAACTGAGTGGCGTGCTGACGAGGAGGGGAGTGTCGTTGAAGCTGAAGGGAAAGGTGTATGCTGCATGTGTGAGAAGTGTTATGATTTATGGGAGCGAGACATGGGTAATGAACGTAGAGCAGCAACGAAGGCTGGGAAGGGTGGAAATGCGAATGGTTCGGTGGATGTGTGGAGTATTGTTGAGAGAGAGAGGAAGACAAATGATGAATTGCGAAAGATGATGGGAATAGAGCCTGTGATGGATGCTGTGAAGAGAAACAGGTTGAGATGGTTGAGGAAGGATGAAAGTGACTGGTTGAGAAGAGTGAAGGAAATGAATGTAGAAGGAAGTAGAGAATGGGGAAGACCGAGAAAGACTTGGCTAAAGGTGGTGGAAGAAGAAATGCGGGCAAGGGGTTTAACAAGGGGAGAAGCAGAAAATAGGGCAAAATGGAGAAGATTGTCATGGGGCCCGCAACGCTAACCCCCGCTCAAGAAGGGAAAATGGCCATAAAATGCCTGTTATTTTTGTATATTATCATTATCACAAAGTATTGTCTTTTTTAGTAACTGTTAAAATGCGTGCATTCGTGTAATAACGATTCACCTCACCAGGTGTATCATTTTCCTTGTCAGTGCAGTTTAGGTAATTTGCCACATCCATCCTGCTTGTGCCCTTGGGAGGAAGACCAAGGTAATTTGAATAAGCAATGATATCGGTAAAATCTTTAGGATTAACATCAATGGACATGACTGCAACAGGTCAGAGAGTTTCAGTACTGAGGAAGTTGAGTGACTGCCGTTTTGTTTACGGTGCTGTTGCTACTATATTTACTGCTGTTGTACATCATGGCTGAGGAGATTGCTTTTGACATGAAGGAATTCGTGGAAAACAAAAAGGGGCTATAAGTACAAGATGTAGAACTGTTAAGTAAGGTGGAGTTATGAGCTGTAGCTGATCATATTGGGGCTAGTGTGACATCCAGTATGAGAAGGTCGGAGATTATTTTGGTTGTTGTCATTCACCTGGGTTTAGAACTGTGGGTGCAGTTGAGGAGTGAAGCCTTGGAATTGGCCAGGATAGAATCAGAAGAAAGGCAGCTCAGACTAAAGTTAGAAGACAAAGAAAAGCAAAGAATTTGAAAGAGAAAAAGAAGAAAAGCAAAGAGTTTGAGTTAAGAAAATTAGAAATTCAGATGGGACAGACCAGACCTGTTTCCATCGATTCGGGTGGGGGTCCAAATGATCCCCCCACCCCCTGTTCCTTTGATGTGGCTTGGAACATTAGGCTTGTTCCCAAGTTTAACCATTAGGAAGTGGAAATGTTTTTCTGTCTTTTGAAAAGACAGCTAAACGTCTTCAGTGGCCATTACAATAATGGACCCTGCTACTACAAAGTGTGTTCATAGGCAGGGCCCAGGAAGTGTATTCCTCTGTTGGAGGATCAGTCTGAAAATCATGAGGCTGTAAAAGGGGCTGTGTTGTCAGCCTATGAGCAAGTTCTGGAAGCCAACACGCAGAAGTAGCCAACACGGAGGCCAACACGCAGAACACCTTAAAAAGACAGGCGGGGCAGACATTTGTTGAATTTGCCAGGGAGAAGTAAATGAGTTTTGATCGGTGGTATCGTTCTCTGCAAGTGGATAAGAACCATGGGAATCTAAGGGAGGAATTTAAGAACAGTATCCTTCCTTGATGGACAGTATCCTTCTTTGATGGAGGAATTTAAGAACAGTATCCCCTCAGACATTAGCACACAACTTGCTGATCATAAGGTTGGTGAGTTGAAAAGAGCTGCAGTTAGTGCAAATGATTATGAACTTACCCATAAGAGAAGCGTTGGTGTTCCTTGTTACAGTATAACATGGTATAACAAGAAGGTGGTTAGTGAGGACCAGTCAGAGGAGGATTGGAAAGACCATAGGGGTCCATCAGTGTGGCCGTCTCTGGGTAGACAGTTTGGGTGGTTGAATAAGGCATCTCACAGGGGAACATCCCTAACATGTTATTACTGTAACCAGAGGGGACATCTGAAGTCGAACTGTTGGAAATTGCAAAGGGAGGAGAAGCAGGGAGACTCCGCTAGACCTATCGCATTGGTTAAAACCAAAGTGGACAGCCCCAATGATCATGCTCTGTCAGTTAAGGCTGAGGACACTGTTGACCTTACAAGTCCTGTACTGAACCATGATAAAACCTTGGTGTCAAAGGGTCAAGTGTCCTGGGACGGGGAAGCCAAGTCCGCAGTTATTCTGAGGGACACTGGGGCAGCCCAGTCATTGATGTTGTCTAATATCTTACCATTGACTGAGTAGTTCGGTGAAAGCGAGTGCATTAATCCAGGGCATTGCAGGTAGTTCTGTCCCGGTCTCCTTACATAGGGTGAACTTGAAGTCTGATTTGGTCACAGGACCAGTGACAGTAGGGATAGTCCCCACTCTCCCCATAGAGGGTATTTGTTTCCTATTGGGAAATGATTGGGCTGGAGATAGGGTTTGTGATTCCCCAGTGGTTTCAATACATCCTATAGTTCAGCAAGAAACTGAGGATTTGCAAGAGGAGTTCCCTGGTATTTTCCCTGCTTGTGTAGTGACGAGATCCCAAACACAGAAAGGGAAGCAGACTGACATAGAGTTGGAAAAGGTACCAGATTCTGGTGTTTGGTTGGCGGAGACATTTTTCAATTATTTAACTCGTGATGAAAAGATAGGGAATGGGGTTTCTTGTGTGCCCGTGTTGAATCGTTCTTCACTACTTGAGGGCCAGCAAGCAGATCTTGTACCAATAGACCTAAGACAAAAGGCTGTGTCTGAGTTGGAAGCTAAGGAGGTCTTGGGATGTTACTATGTGAAATCTGATGTGTTAATGAGAAAGTGGAGACCCCCTCGTGATCCAGCCAGTGATGATGGTCTGTGGTACAACAGGAAGTGGTACCACCCAGTTATCGTCCTGAAATTCTATGGCTGGCCCATGAAATTCCTATGGCCGGACATGTGGGGAACAGGAAAAATCAGGCTTGGATCATGGCACATTTCTATTGGCCGAAGTTGCACCAGGACATAGTGGTGCACTGTAAGACCTGCAATACCTGTCAAATGATAGGGAAGCCACAGCCATCGATTAAACCAGCTCCCTTTATGCCCATTTTTTGAGGAGCCTTTCAGTAGAGTACTGATCGACTGTGTTGGTCCATTACCCCGAAATCTAAATCAGGTCACCGGTATTTACGAACCATTATGGATTTTATGTCTGGTCTATTTCAGGAAGTCATGCACCAGGTTGGATTCAGGCAGTTAAATTCCTCGGCCTACCACCCCCAGTCCCTGGGAGCCGTTGAGAGATACCACCAGACCATGAAAACTATGTTGAAGGCATATTGTATGGAGTATCCTGAAGAATGGGACAAAGGAATGTGTATTGTGTTGTTTGCCACCAGGGATACCCCCAAATGAATCTATGGGTTTCAGCCAATTTGATCTGATGTATGTTCGGGGCCCTCTTAAAGTAGTAAATGAGAGATTCCTAGAAGAAACTGAGAACCCTCACCTTTTAGACTAGGTATGTACTTTTAGGGAAAGACTGGTCAAAGCCTGCAATGTCGCCAAAGAACATTTGAAAGTATTTCAGCAAGTAATGAAGGCATGTTTTGACCAGAATGCGATGGCTCGTAATTTTAGGCCTGGAGACAAAGTGCTGGTTTTACTACCTCTGCCTGGGGAGCCACTGTCTGCGAAGTTTAGGAGACCTTACTTTTGCGAAAGGAAGCTGAGTGATGTGAATTATGTGGTGGGGACCCCTGATAGACAGAAACCCCGCCGGGTGTGCCATGTTAACATGCTTGAAAGGTATTGTGAGCGTGAAGCCCAGCTTAGCCAGCCAGTGGGACTACCTAAGTGGGTAGGTCATATAAACCATCAAGATACTGACTGTAGTGAATCAGGCAGCGCTGCTCTACAAGAACCGGATGGAACGTCCCTCTACAAGAACCAAGAGCCTGAGAGGGAACCCTTGACCCAGAGGTGTTGACCCATTTGGACTCCGAATTAGCTCACGTACCTGAGGATAAACGATCTGATGTAAGTGCTCTAATTTGAGAGTATGCACATCTATGTTGTGATGAGCCAGCATGCACCTCATTGGCTTCACATGATGTTCATGTGGAGAATGCTAGACAAATTAAACAACACCCATATCGGCTAAACCCTGACAAGTTAGCTAAGGTTTTTTTTTTTGTTTTTTTTTTGTATACAAGATCGAGGCTCGTGAAAGAGCGAACATTAATCACACAGAAAGACAAACCGACACATAAAACATATAACATCGGGAGCGGTAGACAAGATGGGGAGAGAGGGGGAAGGACACAAACACAACATTTGAGAGCAGGGACCGAGAGACATGGAGACATCGAGAGATCTGAGAGAGGGCGAGGGCTTTGGGGGGGGGGGGGCATGGGAAGGGGGCGGTGGGAGAGGTATAAAACACATGGACACTGCCAGGACTTCCAGGAAAGAAGTTGGAATTTCAAACAAGGTGGATCTGGGGTGAATTAGCGGGGGTAGAAAAGATCAAGCTTTTGGATGGGGGAAGATAAGAGATGGTGGTGAACAGCTGTTTTAAAGACCTGGAGGGAGGAGTGGGATTGAAGGGAGTGAGGGAGTTTGTTCCAGAGGCGGGAGAAAAGAGGAATGAAAGAGTGAAGGTGAGCAGAGAGCCGTGATTTCGGCAGTTTCACCATCAGAGGGTTGCTGGCAGATCTTGTGCGACCTGTAGGAATATTTGGGGGACAGAGCACAGAGAGAGCTGGGGGTGCAAGGCCGGAGAGGAGTCGGTAGAAGACAGAAAGACCACCTACCTGCCTGCGGAGAGTGAGTGAAAGGCCCTCAGAGATAGCTTCATCGCGGGAGATTCCAATAATTCTGAAAGCTTTGGTTTCAACAGCGTGAAGCCGAGCTAGGTGTGAGGCAGGAGCACCGGCCCATAGGGGAGAACAGTATTCCATTGAGCTGCGGATGAAAGCCTTGTATGTGGTGAGGAGCTCAGGTGTGCCGAGGAAGGACTTCGCACGACGGAGGATGCCCAGTCGGCGACTGGCTTTGGAGGCCAGCTTGGAAATGTGGTTTTCCCAAGAAAGATCATGGCAGATAGTGAGACCCAAAATCTTGAGCGACAGAACTTCTTGGAGAGGATTGTTGAGAAAGTAGATGGGAGGGTTGTCCAGTCGATCTTTTCGGAGAGACATAGTAAGAGTGTGAGATTTGTCAGGATTGAAAGACATGTTCCACTTGTTTGACCAGTCTGTGATTTTGTCCAGGTCTTCAGAGAGTGAGGAGGCAGCAGACTGCCGATCTGAGGGAAGAGGAATGGAGCGGCAGAGAGTGGAGTCATCAGCAAAGAGATAGAGAGGATTTTCGAGAGAGTCAGAGAGATCATTGATGAAGACCAGAAAAAGCACGGGGCCCAAAACACTGCCTTGGGGAACTCCAGCCTGAACAGGAAGAGGAGATGAGAGAAACCCATTCAGGGCCACACGTTGACGACGACTAGAGAGGAAGTCCGCCAGCCATGCGTGGAGATTTCCATGGATACCAAAGGAGGTGAGTTTGGTGAGCAGAGCGGGGTGCCAGACCGTGTCGAAGGCACGTGATATGTCGAGGGAGACAGCTCTAATTTCCTGTTTGGCATTGAGGACCTCCATCCATTGTTGAGACAGCAGAAGCAGCATGTCCAGAGTAGAGTGACCAGGTCTGAAACCAAATTGATGATCAGAGATCAAGCCATTGGAGAAGAGGAAAGATTTCATATCCGAAGCAATGATGGATTCCATGACTTTGCTGATAATTGGGAGAAGGCTGATTGGTCTGTAGTTGCTAGGATCTGTTTTTGCACCTTTTTTGTGCAAAGCGGTGATGTTGGCTGATTTCCAAGCAGATGGCAGTTGACCTTGAGCAAAAGAGAGGGTGAAGAGAACAGAGAGAGGGTGAGATAGAGCAGCAGAGCAGGATTTTAGGACCCGTGGGCTGATGCCGTCGGGTCCAGTTGCAGAATCAGAGTCGAGGGTTGACAGAAACTTTTCCACCTTGTCAGGAGGAAAGGACACGGAGTCCAGGAGCAGCAGGGTACGACTGGGTATGGTGGGTACAGAGAGGGATGGGATTGGGACACAAGATTTAGAGGCAAACACAGAGTTGAGGCATTCAGCTTTTTCACGTGCGGAGTCAGCTGTGTAGCCGTTTGAGGAAAGGGAGGGGATGGAGGGGGAACAAACACCAGAAACGGATTTGACCAGACGCCACCAGGATTTGGAAGAGGGAGACAGATAAGAGAGTTCGGTCTTGAGAACGGAGAGATATTGTTTCCTGGCTCTCCTGAGGGTGGACACACACTTGTTTCGGGCTTTGTGAAAGGAAATGAGATTTCCTTCCGTTGGATTTGCTTTCCAGGAGACGAAGGCAAGTTGTTTCTGGGCAACAGCCTCACCACAAGATTCCGTGTACCATGGACGGGAGGAAGGGTATGACAACTGAAGACGAGATGGGATAAATCTGTGCATGAGAGAGAGCAATTTACTTTGGAAGAATTCCCAGGATGAGTTGATGTCAGAGGTGGTAGAGATGGGAGACCAGTCCAGATGATTGATGGCTGCTTGAAGACCGTGCCAGTTGGCCTGAGTGAAATGCCAGACTCGTCGACGCTGAGCAGGCTCCCTGAGGATGGTCAGAGAGATGTCCACTTTAACAAGGACATGATCAGATGATCCGATCGGAGCAGAAGAAGAGCAGCAGACATTTTCAGGGAAGTTAGTCATAACCAAGTCCAGAAGAGAAGATGTTCCGTTGACTGAGATCCGGGTCGGGAAATTGACAGATTGTGTCAGTCCCAGTGAGTCGCAGAAGTCCTTTGCTGAGGAGCCATGGCTGGTGAGAGAGGTACCCACACCCAGCCAACTGGCATGATGACAGTTGAAATCACCACATATGAGGAAGAGAGAGTTGGGATGAGTAGATAGAAGTTGGTCCATATCATCAGACAGCGAGATGTAGATGGAGTCATCACTGTTTGGTGGACGGTACAACACACATATGAACAAGAGGTGGGAGCGAAGGGGAAGCCGTAGCCAGAGGTATTCCTGGGGGTGAGGTGGAGAGAGTGCAGTGCAGGGCGAGTGAGGAAGAGAGTTTTTGATAAAGATAGCAACCCCGCCTCCAGGACGAAGCTCAGGTCTATCATACCGGAGGAGGGAGTAGCCCGGGAGAGATACTATGGAATCAGAGACATCATAAAGGAGGAAAGTTTCTGTTAAGCAGATCACGTCTGGTTTGACAGAAGCAACCTGTATGGAGAGATCAGTTAAGTTTGAACGAAGGCCCCGGATGTTTGAGGTCCATACCGTTAATGAAGAGGAAGGGGGAGCATCAGATACAGAACAGGGGGGAGGAGGGGTAGGGTAAGATGTGGAAGAGGTGGAAGAGGTAGGGAGAGCTGTTGAAGGTGTGTCAGAGATTTCAGAATAGCTCGGAGAAAGGGAAGGATGGGGCGGACAAAAGGTTTGATGGTGATTGGGTGAGCCACAATGAGGTGTTATTTGAGGAGGGGGAAGAGCGAGGCAGAAGGTTGGGGGAGATGGAGGTGAGAGTTTGAAGGGGGAAGAAGCGGGGAGGACGCTTTGAGGAGGGGGAGTGAGAGGGGGGAAATTGAGAAGCAATGAGGGTGGGGAGATTTGAAGGGGAGGGGTGAGGGGGGAGTTTGGGAGGGAAGGGACAAGGGGAGGGATTTGAAAGGGATGGGATATGGGGGAGATTTGGAGGGGAGGGGTGAGGCAGGAGTCTAGGAGGGAAGGGGCGAGGGGGCGTCTTGGCGGGGAGGGGTGAGGGGGTAGTTTAGGAGGGAGGGGGCAAGGGGGGAGATTTGAAAGGGATGGGTGATGGGGAAGATTTGGAGGGGAGGGGTGATGGGGAAGATTTGGAGGGGAGGGGTTATGGGGAAGATTTGGAGGGGAGGGGTGAGATTGGATTTTTGAAAGTGTACGATTTATGGGAAACGAATTTTTTTCATATTTTTTTTGGGATGAATTGATTTGGTGAGCAAGTCGAAAGCAGCCTTTTAAAGAAGAAGAAGAAAAAGGTGTTATAAAATATGACGGAATACATAACTTGAGGGGAAAGTGTAAACATTGAAGGTTAATGAGTGAAAACTATCTGGGGAAATGGGGGAGAAACACGTGGTCGAAGAACGAACGAACGAATAAGAATGAATAAACGAATGAGAACAGAGAAGGAAATTTTGTAATTGTGTAGGTTCGTGAAGTTTCAGTCATCAGTTTTGTAATTGTGTAGGTTCGTGAAGAGGTACGATATACTAGACTAGAGCATGCCATTATCGAACCCAGTCAGAGCAGCTGGAGTTCGCACATTGTCCTCATACCAAAACCCGATGGTTCCACAAAATGCTGTATAGATTATCAGAAGGTGAATGCGGTAACCCGCACCGATTCGTATCCCATCCCGAGAATCGAAGATTGCATAGACATGCTAGGTAAGGCTGTGTATGTTAGCAAAATTGACTTGCTTAAAGGTTATTGGCAAGTACCTCTGACTGACCAGGCAAAAGAAGTCTCGGCCTTTGTTACTCCAGATGGCTATATCAGTGTAAGGTAAAGCCTTTTGGGATGAAAAATGCACCTTCCACCTTCCAACGGTTAATGAACCAAGGTACTAGGGGTTCTCCGAATTGTGTAGCTTACCTGAAATGATGTCGTACTGCATAGTGATACATGGCGAGACCATTTTAGACATCTCAGAACTATTTGTTAGACTTACCGATGCCAAACTGGTTGTAAACCTCAAGAGTGAATTTGCAAAAGCTAGGGTTATCTTCCAAGTGTTACGTGCTCCTCCCCGACCCCCTGGTCACGGTGTACCTCCGAGCCCCGAGAGGAGTCACGGCAGAAAAATGTGTTATTCTGTATGTCAAAGATCAATGGAGAAGCCACCCCAATTGTTACTCACAAACAAATATTGTATTAAGATCACACAAGAATAACTACAACAATAATAGTATTCAATAATACAATCAAGATGTCCTTTGATGGTACCATCAGTTTTGTAATATAGAACTCACTGTGCTCCAAGTGAGTGAAACAAGAACATTCCCCAATGTCTCTTATTCCCGGCTTCAAGCCAACGTTGATTCGCTCCAGCGATCGCCAGAACGATGTCCAATCGAGACCAAAATCCCGTGCGGATGGCAAGTACAGCCACACAGCCGAAGCTGCACAAAGGCGTCCTCAAGGCGACTGGGAAATCACACCCTCGGGTATGGACTTTCACGGCTCACAGTCGGCGAACTGCAAATTAATATTCAAGCCACGGTGCACACACACACGCCAGATACGTCTGAAAGCGGTGAAAACGGCTGACAAAGCAAAGACCTTGCTCGACGTGCGCGAGTCAAAATCGCCGACGACCCGTTCTTGAGACGTAACGGCCCGGCGATAATATAATTCTCCTCAGAATCCACCACCAAAAACCTGACACGCAGGTTGATCAATCACAGCGATGACAACTCTGCCGCAGGGATCCCTTTCCCGGGAACCCAAAAGTTCACTCTTGACTCTTGCTCACCAACGTTCGCTCCAGACTGCAAGTAGCTCGGCTCCTTCTTGTCCGACTCACTCGCTCCGCCCTCTTTCTTTCTCCTCTTCCTATTCGTCGTCCGGTTCCCGATCTGGATTCCTGTTTCTTTTTAACACTAACTTTTTCACCTTTTGAAAACAGTTCATGAACAATAAACCTTTTGAAAACAATAATAGTACATGGAATCCAAAATGTATACAGTGGATGAAAACCACCACAACGGAAGTGACGAATCCGTAACACAAGGTCATGTTGTTGGTCAGGGTCAAGTATCTCTGGCATGACAGGCCAAGACCCAAGCTATTGCCGATTTTCCTGTCCCCTCCAATAAGTGAGAATTGCTTCGGTATCTCTATGTCTGGGTTCTGTGAACAGGAAATTCTGTGTGAATTACAGCTCGCTCATGGTACCCTGAACCAACCTGTTGAAGAAAAACGAAAAATTTGTGTGGTCTGAATCCTGTCAAAAGGCTTTTGACAAATTTAAAGCTATTCTAACCAATGAACCAGTATTGGCCGCTCCCGATTTTGGTAAGCCATTCAAATTAACTATAGACGCAAGCGATGTTGGTGTAGGAGCTTGACTCTTTCAGGATGATGAGTCTGGTATTGAAAAGCCAGGAAGTTACATCTCCAAAAATTTGAACAAACATCAAAAGGATTATTTTACTATCGAGAAAGAGGCCTTGAGTCCACAGCATTTTGAAATATATTGTTACGAATTTGGGTAGTTATTTATGTAGAGCAGAGTAGATCTGAGTAGGTAACATGCTTCGACTGTCGCGATAGGGAATCTACCTGTAATAAGTCATGTGTAGGCGTTTTGTCGGCTAATATGTATGATTGTGAATCTACCAGGAGATTCGTGTGTTAAGTAGTGTAGGGAATAATGAGTAGAGCCCTTGTATGTCTCACCTGGTAGTCAAACCTTTGTCCCTTATGGCACTGCAGACCACATAGACACTAGTTCGGATTCCTTTAGTACAACATTAATGACGCCCTTTCCCGCCTGACATGACTTAGGAAGAAATCGGGCTAGAACACCGCCGATATTGGCCGTCACCATTTACACTTCCGGGAGGCCTACCCGCCTCGCATAGCACATGCTGTGACCAAGGAATAGGGGGACGGGAGTGGAGTGACACAGTGGGTGTGACCTGGGCGGCTCTGATTGGCAGAGCAGTGCGCCAAAGCTGACGTCACCGGCCAGGGATATTAACAGCACCGGACGCCCTTTCAAGCAGTTCAGTGCAGATCTGATCCCGAGTTGAGCAGGAGGATTGAGAGAGTCGAGTTCCATTCCTGAGTCGAGTTGAGTTGAGAGAACGCCAGGCAGTTCGTTTGAGGTACGCACGGGCAGAGTTGGCAGTTGAGCCCGAGCAGTTGCCGAACGCCATTGCGCAGTTCAGTAGTTGATCCCAAGCAGTTGGATTCCTGGCAGCGCAGTTCAGAGACCCCGACCCGAGTTGGGCTGAGGTGTAGCCCGAGTGGAGCTCGCTGTCCTGCTGTGGGACCTCGTGGTGCTTTGGAGCTTGGTGCACGGACCTCGTGTGCAGCGGCGAGGGCGTTGGCTCGGGCCTAGCGGGGCGTGCGAGGCGGACGGAGGATTCTTCCAGGCCGGGAATTGAAGACGACAAGACAGCTAAGACCGAGCTCCGCGTACTCAATTACATAACGGGCGTTTTTATTTTCGTATTCATCTCCCTCGTCTCGTGTTTGAAATCTGTTGTGTGTGGGATCCCAATTTAGCTGCTTTATTTTATTATCGGCGCGCATTTTCCTGTCCTGCCTTTTTTATTCAATAAACCCTTATATTACTTTTTGTACATAATACCTGAACGCAGTTTACCGGGTGGTTGATTTCAATAGTTAAGGCTGCGGGGACTTACGCCGCTTCCCTCCATTCCGCGCGCTTAGGTGTTTTAGATTTTGGAATCCGCCATTGAGTTTCCGCCTCGGAGTTAAAGCCTTCGTGATCGGCATCCGCGATCGCCTGATATAAATTTCGGCGGTTGCGCGACAATATGTAACCAATGGCTTAAGCGATGTTACTGTATACGTATATTGACCACAATCCTCTGGTTTTTCTGGAGAAGTTCAAAATGACGGATCAACACCTTTTCCGATGGGGGCTTTTGGTACAACTGTACCCATTGAAAATTGTACATATTTCGGGTCGAGATAATGTCATTGCAGATGCTCTAACTCGAGCTTAAGAGTGTGATGTACATGCCAATTAGCCCTGATGCCTGTAAATGCCACGAGACGTGGCTGTTTGGCTACTGCACCGTTTTATGCTGTGTTAAGACTAACCTGCCTTTGTAAAAGTGTGTACCTGCCTTTGTAAAAGAAAACTTTGTTTGGGGTTTGGGGTTTGGTGGGGGGGAGGTGTTACGGTCTGACTTTTCTTTTCTCTCTGATGTTGCTTCTTCTTCTCTTATCTCTGATGCTGTCAGCGACTAAACCGACACTCCTCACTGGCTTTGCTAGTGGGGAGGGTGACTGTGACAACCTGTCAGGACTAAAAACAACACCTGATAAAGGGCGGATGAGCTCCCTATGGGAGTCGATGGCCATCGAGTAAGAATGATGTCTCCTAAAAAAAACAACCATCTGGATTGGACCGATTTGAGTAATACTAAAGACTTTAAAATGGTACGTGCTGCTTCCTTGCTTGATGTTCAGCATTTAAAAGGTTGTCCACCATGGGGAGGAGGAAATTCCCCCTGACGAAATGACCTGAGTACAGTGAGATAGGCAGCGTCATTGTTGTGACATCACTGGAACCCAGAGTGTGCTGGGAAGTGACGGCAGTAACGGCACTTTCCCCAAGCGTGCGCTCTCTCTCTCCCTGTGTGTGTGTGTGTGTGTGTGTGTGTGTGTGTGTGTGTGTGTGTGTGTGTGTGTGTGTGTGTGTGTGTGTGTGTGTGTGTGTGTGTGTGTGTGTTTTGCTGCTTTATAAGCATAAGACCACTGTTTTTTTCTTTTTCTTTTTTTAAACCTTACTGATAATTATTATTCGACATATGATTAGATTTTTCGGGAACCCTCATTGTGAGTAACATTCGACCCAAACAAAGCCAATGGAAATCTGATGCAACAAACCCCAGCAGTGTATAAACAGAAGCCGAACAGGCCTGATGAATTAGGCCAATCAGAAAACCAAGATGGCGGCCATATTATTTAGTTTGGGTGCCATGGTGGGTGGAGTCAAGTGACAAATGTGGGTGGGGTCCTGCAGTTGTCCGATCAATGTGTGCACATTTCAAAAATCGACCCCGATAAGAACAGCAGCAACGCATAGCACTTGTAGATCTGTGACACATCGCAGGTAAAAAGACAGATTGATCCAAGAAAGAATCGACAAATAAGCTGGAACTAAAAGAAAGGAGCTGATGAGAAAGACCTTCATCTGACAGTTGAAGTTAGTGAAATCTTTGTTTTGGAGTGCAATATGATATGGGCCAAATATATTGACTTTGAGAATGCAGGGCATCAAGAGAATGAAAGCTTTTGAAATGACAGAAAGGATGTGTTGAACACAAGAGAACAAAGACGTTCTGGAGTTGGTACAGGAGCTGAGGTGTTTGATCAATATATTTTACAAGAGCAAAACTGGTTGAGTCACTTTTTTGAGAAAAGACAGATTGCTCAAAAAGGTGATTAAAGGTAGGCTGGAAGGAAAGAAGCAGAGAGGAAGACAGAGAATGATGTTGCTACATTTGACATTTGAAGAAGATTAAGGCGGATATAACAAGGTTAAAATGAGAGCCATTGACAGGGAAGGGTGCCAACCAAGGAAACCATGAACCTGGCAAAAAGCAGAGCATTTCAGGAGGAGGCCTGTGCCCTTAGCCTAATATCACTCAATCTTAGGCTTATATGAGCCTCTATAATTATACAGTGCAGTACTACAAAAATATATATGGACTTATTTCATTCTCATCATTAATTTGATCTTACAACCAGATATGTATTCGGTATACGATTCCCATACACATACATTGATAGATCAGAAATGGCTGTGCAATGTCTTGTAACATCAAACTTTTTAACGTTTGGAAAAAGCAATTGAATCTTAAACCTATCTGCATGAATTGCACACGTAATAAAAGGCTATACAATAGAGTAAAATACATGCACATCTTTTATAAATTGTTTTAATATTCACAGCTTACAAATAGTCACACTGTAGCGCTTACTGGTAGCATGACACAATTAACTTGCACCGGCCGATGACACGAGCGGTCACGTGTCCGGACTCGCCCGGGCGTGTTCAGACTTGCCTTCCCGGGCGAACGCTTGCCTTGCATACCACGTCCCATTGAGAGGCGTGGCTTATCTATTTGCATACCACGCCCCGCCTGAGAGGCGTGGCTTTGGTGTTGGGTTTTCTGATATATATTGCCGCCCAGTCGATGGGCTTATTCAGTGCTTTTGAGTTCGGTTGAGTGAGCTTGGAATAAACAGCTCAGAGAAACTTCATTCCTGGCATCGTCCATTTTGTCCGATTTTTATCGTGCGAGCACAGCTCCCACAATTGGTGACCCCTTTCTACGAACATGGCGATGGAGTCAGCTAAAGCTCCCGGGCTTTTGGGAATCTCACGGGGCCGTTTGGTTTGCTCAAGCGGATTTCTCAATTCGCCCTGCGGAACATTACGGAGGACACGACGCGCTACCACCACGTGGTTTCCGAGCTCAACGCCTCCGCCGCGGCCCGGGTCCTGAGCTTCCTACAGCACCCGCCGGACGCCGACAAATACGGCGCGCTCAAAGGCCTACTCCTCGGTGCGTTTGGACTCACGGAGACCGAACGCGCAAGACAACTACTACACCTCCCGGAGCTGGGCGAGGCCCGTCCGTCCGAAAACATGGACCACATGCTTGCTCTTCTCGGTGACCACAGCCCGGACTTCCTCTTCCGCGAGCTGTTCCTCCAGCGGCTACCCGGGCAGGTACGCTTAGCTTTGGCTAATTCGCCCATCACGGACCCTCGCGCCCTGGCCAAGGAGGCCGATAAATGTTTCTCGGCCAGGCGGCACGTCGGAGCAGCCGCCTGGAACCCTGGGCCAACCGAGGCAACGCCCGCGCCACGACCGGCGCCTCCACCAGCCGAGTCCGCGCCACTGACGGCTGCGGCCGCCGCGACGCCCCGTCGACCGAACCCGACGCGACCGCCGGAGCCTCCACCAGAGCGGACCATGTGCTATTACCACGCCAGGTTTTGGCAGAAGGCCAGAACGTGCCACCCACCGTGCACTTTCGGCGGGTCGGGAAACGACCAGGCCGGCGCTCGCTGCCTGCCATGAGTGTCAGCCATTCAGGCAGCCTTCTGTTTATCACGGATATGGAGTCCGGGCGGCGTTTTTTGTGTGACACTGGCGCTCAGCTGAGCGTGATACCGCCTCGGTGGAGGACAAACAGGCCGCGCTTTGCGGCCCCGCCTTGGTCGCCGCAAACGGCTCCTCCATCCGCACCTTCGGTTCGCGCAGCGTCGCATTCTGCTTCGGGGGCCAGCGCTTCAGGTGGGACTTCATCACGGCGAACGTGCCCATGGCCTTGCTGGGTGCAGATTTTCTTTGTGCGCATGGGCTTTTGGTCAACATCAAACGGCGTCGGCTCATCAACGCGGAGACCTTCAGCTCGCTCGCTTGCTCATTGAGCGGCTCCGCTCCGACCAAGCTAACCTGCGCGCTCCCGGCCGTGGACGATTTCTCCCGCCTACTTGCCGAGTTTCCCGCCCTCACGCAGCCGACGTTTTCGGCCATCACCATCAAGCACGGCGTCGAACACCACATCCCGATCACAGGTCCACCGGTCTATGCCAGGGCTCGCCGCCTCGACCCGGCCAAACTCGCCGTGGCGAAGGCGGAATTCGACGCGCTGGAGCGGTTGGGCATTTTGCGGCACTCACATTGCGTGTGGGCCTCACCCCTGCACATCGTGCCCAAACCGGGTAGCGGATGGCGACCATGTGGCGATTACCGCCGCCTCAACGATGCCACCACCCCCGACGGGTACCCGATACCACACATACAGGACTTTTCCGCCCGTTTGGCGGGGCGGGTGATCTTCTCCAAGGTCGGCCTTATTCGGGGCTACCACCAGGTACCTGTCCGGCCGGCCGACGTTCCGAAGACGGCTGTAATTACACCTTTTGGCCTCTTCGAGTTCCTCCGAATGCCATTCGGCCTTAAGAACGCGGCCCAGGCCTTCCAGCGGCTGATGGACAGTGTGCTGCGCGATCTCACCTTTCTGTTCGTCTACCTGGATGACATTCTCATCGCCAGCACTTCCCGGGCGGAACACCTCATCCACCTGCGCACGCTTTTTGAGCGCCTCGGCCAGCACGGCCTCATCATCAACCCGGCGAAATGCCAGTTTGGCGTAACGGCCGTCGACTTCCTGGGGCACCGCACCATGAAGCGCGGGGCCGTCCCGCTGCCTACCAAGGTGGAGGCAGTCACAAGTTTCCTGCATCCCCGCTCCATCAAGGCCCTACAGGAATTTTTGGGGATGGTAAATTTCTACCACCGGTTCGTGCCTTGCGCCGCCCAACTCATGCGCCCCCTGTACGAAGCCCTCCGGGGCAAGCCGGCCAAGCACGACGTCGCCTGGACCACAGAGATGGATGCGGCGTTCACGGGCACTAAGCTGGCCCTCGCCAATGCGACCATGCTCGCACACCCGGCGCTCGACGCACCAATCGCCCTCACCACGGACGCTTCCGACTACGCGGTGGGCGCCGTGCATGAACAGTGGGTGAACGGGGCTTGGCAACCGCTGGCCTTCTTCAGCCGGCAGCTTTGCCCTAAAGAGCGCAAATATAGCACTTTTGACCGCGAGCTCCTCGGCCTTTACCTGGCCGTTCGCCACTTCCGCCATCTTTTGGAGGGCCGCCCGTTCACGGCGTTTGTGGACCACAAACCCCTGGTCGTCGCCATAACCAAGGTTACGGAGCCGTGGTCGGCCCGCCAGCAGCGCCACTTCTCCGCCGTGTCCGAATTTACGACGTTCATCCGGCACGTCGCAGGCAAGGACAACGCTGTGGCCGATTGCCTCTCCCGGTCCGGCGCGAACGCCGTCCACCTGGGTGTGGACTTCGCCCGCATGGCGGCCGACCAGACCGCCGACCCCACGGTGCAAGCCCCCCGGACAGCGGACACAGGCCTGCAGTTGGCTGACGTCCCCTTCGAGGACACAGGCACAGTTCTCCTGTGCGACATCTCCCTGGGCCAACCTCGCCCCATCGTGCCCACCGGATGGCAGCGGCACATTTTTGACGCCCTCCACGGCCTTTCCCACCTGGGCCGGAAAGCATCACAGAAGCTCGTGGCAGCGAAATTCGTCTGTCACGGGCTCCGTAAAGACGTCCACGACTGGGCCAACGCCTGTGTCGCCTGCCAGCGCGCGAAGGTCCACCGGCACACCCAGGCCCCGTTGGCACCATTCGACGTGCCCGCGCGGTGCTTCGACCACGTCAATGTGGACCTGGTGGGACCCCTTCCCTCCTCGCAGGGCTTCACCCACCTCCTCACGATGGTGGACAGGACCACCAGGTGGCCGGAGGCCGTCCCGCTGGCATCAACAACATCCGCCGACGTGGCGCAGGCCTTCATTGGCACCTGGATTGCCCGTTTCGGCGCCCCCTCGGACATCTCCACCGACAGAGGCCCGCAATTCACCTCCGAGCTTTGGGACGCGGTCGCCCAGACCTTGGGGGTCAAGCTTCACTGCACGACGGCCTACCACCCCCAAGCCAACGGCTTGTGCGAGCGGTGGAACCGCTCGATGAAGGCCGCTCTCAGGGCCAGCCTCCAGGATGACGGTTGGGCCGACAGGCTCCCGTGGGTCCTATTGGGCCTCCGAGCGGCCCCTAAAGAGGACCTCCAGGCTTCCACCGCCGAGCTGGTCTACGGCCAGCCACTGCGCGTGCTGGGC
The DNA here is from genome assembly GCF_964187855.1 of Myxine glutinosa. Taxonomy (NCBI): domain Eukaryota; kingdom Metazoa; phylum Chordata; class Myxini; order Myxiniformes; family Myxinidae; genus Myxine; species Myxine glutinosa. The sequence continues at coordinate 58,864,927 of NC_136267.1, forward strand.
GAATTCATCCCTGACGCCACCGGCCCCTGGTCCGCGGCTCGCCAACGCTCAGTCCTCCAGGAGGCCGCCAGGAGATTTGCCCCCGTGCCCACGTCCCACCACGGCTGCCCCCAACCCCACGTCCCCCCAGCACTTCGCACTGCGGAGTACGTTTTTATCTGGCACGACGCACACCGGGGACCGCTACGGCCGCCGTACGATGGACCTTTCCAGGTCCTGAAGAGGGACGACAAGTCGTTTACCATCGACATCGGCGGCAAGCCGGACCGCATCTCCGTGGACCGCCTCAAGCCGGCCCATTTGGACCTCGACCAACCTCCACGGTTGGCCCTTCCTCCACGACGGGGCCGTCCCCCGTCAACCAGGCCCCCCGCCCGACCATCCACCGCCACGCCACCTACCACCCCCACACGAATCGCCAGGGGTCGTTTCGTCCGGGTCATCAAGACCCCCCTCAAACTGACTCTCCCGGTGCATGTTAATTCTGGGGGGGGCACGTGTAGCAGTTACCGGTAGCATGACATAATTAACTTGCACCGGCCGATGACGCGAGCGGTCACGTGTCCGGACTCACCCGGGCATGTTCAGACTTGTCTTCCCGGGCAAACGCTTGCCTTGCATACCACGCCCCGTTGAGAGGCGTGGCTTATCTATTTGCATACCACGCCCCGCCTGAGAAGCGTGGCTTTGGTGTTGGGTTTTCTGATATATACACAAAGAATTAAGTTAAGCACCCCTACACAAAGAATTAAGTTAAGCACCCCCTAATCCTGTCCTGAACCTGAACCCCCTCGAGCACGTTTGGGACATGTTGGGACGACAAATTGCGAAGATGGTCCCTCCAATAGCCAATCTGGATGAATTGGAACGTGCATTACATCGGGAATGGAACAACCTGCCACAGCAACGCATACGATGGCTTACAGGGTCTATGAGACGTAGGGTTGAGTCAGTGATCCGATCACGTGGGTCCTACACACGTTATTGACGCAAAGATCGCTAGAGGTCTTCTCAGAACAATGACTGTACGTTAGAAAACATAAACGTCATCCACACTGTCCGTGATGGACCTATAGCTCCATACTTAAATTGAGGTGAAAATATGCCTAAAATTCCCAAAAAATTTCACCTTAAATTATTCAGAATAAAATATTGAAAACGGCATGATTGTTATGTTTTTATGTGACCATAATATCACTTCTCCAGAAAATATAGCAATATCATGGGTATATTACACTGTTTTGACGACAACAAACTTGTAATGTGCGAGGTTGTAAAAAAATGGGGGGGGTGCTTAACTTAATTCTTTGTGTATATATTGCCGCCCAGTCGATGAGCTTATTCAGTGCTTTTGAGTTCGGTTGAGTGAGCTTGGAATAAACAGCTCAGAGAAACTTCATTCCTGGCGTCGTCCATTTTGTCCGATTTTTATCGTGCGAGCACAGCTCCCACAACACAATGTTGCAATATGTAGAACTATACAAATCTGCAATCTATCTTTACATTGATGATTATTATGGTGAGTGTTACATATTTATGTGAATGTATGTGGATTACCATTCAGGTCTTTGCTTATCCGTGTGTAGTATATTAAGGGTTGTTGTGATTGGAGGGTCAGGAGCCCTTCTGAACAAGTGGCCGGAAACGGAAGTGACCGGAAACGGAAGAGGAAAAGACACGAGGAAAAAAGGACGAGTATTCTTCTTCCTCGCTCCGCACCGACGAAAGGTGGGATTGATTGAGCCGTGTGGAAAAGCGGCGTTCCGAAGCCCGCCTGGCGAGAGGAATCACCGGGACGTGTACCTGCCCGGTGGAGACGTCAAGTTGACGTGGGGCCGTGCATCGACCCCGCGTCTGGCACCGTTCCCAACACCGTCTAAAAAGACGCGTACGGGTCGCCCGTTGGGGCCTAACACGCCTGGCAAGCGGCGTGGGGCTTTTGGCTTGCTTTCCCGTCCCCGCGTCGCGTGGCCGCGAGGGGCTGTAGCCGGGGTGCCGGGTACGATACCTGCCCGGTGGAAACACGTCCACCCGGGGTTCGTTCAACCGCCCGAGTGCGGCGACGCCGACTATCATCTTGGTCAGGAGGGGCCCAGAGACATTGTGCGGGACCGAGACCAAAAGGGTGTCGTGAGTACTCACCGGGACACACGTATATAAGATGGCCATCTTACTCATAGGGAATTGATTGTGGCTGGGGAATTGTTGATGGTAGTGTATTGTTGATTGCTCGGGGAAAATCTCCGTGGTTGTGTCATTGAAATATTGTTGATGGTTGTGTATTGTTGATTGCTCGGGGAAAATCTCCGTGGTTGTGTCATTGAAATTGTATGGTATCATTACCATTGAAATATATCCTTGAACGTCAGTTGTCTCTTGGGTGAAATTCATATGGATTGCGTGGCGAAAGCGCATATATAATACAGCTTTCTGGCGAAGTTCCTCTCACGGTCCGGGGGTCACTGAGACCAGGTATTCACCGAGGGGACCACGTAACAGAATTGGGGGCTCGTCCGGGATTACGATTTGCGGTTTCGCAATTGGGTCTACGTCCGGGATTTAAAATTGTATAAAATAATAAAATAATAATTTTTTTATTAATTAAAATTTATTAATTAATTATTAATTGGTAAAAAAAATTTTGAGAAATTGGGGTAAAGTCTTGGGTGAAGGTTAACAGGTGTTAACGATAGGCACCATGGCGTTTGTGGCACAGAACTTTGGGGTAACCCCGAGTGAGGCACAGTTCCGAGCGTTGCTAAAGTCGGACCTCTTGAAATTGGCCAAACATTTTAACTTGGAGGTCCGAACTAATTTGAGGAAGGCAGAGTTGCAGGCCACGGTGATACAATCTATGGTGGGATTAGGAACATGGGACGAGTTAGCCTGGGAGTGGCTACCCAAAGAACCAGAAGACGTTGAGCTCCGGAAACTGGAGTTGCAATTACGGAGCCAGGAACGGATTAAAGAAGAAGAAAGGAAAGCAGAAAAGGAAAGAGCAGAAGAAGAAAGGAAAGCAGAAAAGGAAAGAGCAGAAGAAGAAAGGAAAGCAGAAAAGGAAAGAGCAGAAGAAGAAAGGAAAGCAGAAGAGAGGAGGGAAGAGAAACAAGCGGACGAAAGGAGAGTGGAACGAGAACTCCAGGAAAGGTTAAAAGAAGAAGAAAGGAAAGCAGAAGCGAGGAGAGAAGAGAAACAAGCAGAGGAAAGGAGAGTGGAACGAGAACTCCAGGAAAGGTTAGAAGGGAGAAAAGCAGAGGAGAGGAGAGCTGCAAGGGACCTCGAAGCAGAGGAGAGAAAAGCGGAAAGGGAATTAAAGGAACGTGACATGGAGCTTCAGCAAGAAATCAAATTCAAGGAGCTGGAGTTAATGAGAGAACGGGGAGAGGCACCACCCTTGCTGACGGGGTCGACACCTAACCAGAAAACCTGGGATGTGGGCAGACATGTGAGGCTGGTTCCACCGTTCAGTGAAAAGGAAGTCGCGAAATTTTTCCCACACTTTGAGAAAGTGGCTCGACAATTAAACTGGCCGGAGGAGGCCTGGACCATACTCGTGCAAAGTGTGCTGGTGGGGAAAGCTCAGGAAATTTATTCGGCGCTACCAATGGACCAATGTGCAGATTATGAGGTACTGAAGACGCACATCCTCAAAGCGTATGAGTTGGTTCCGGAAGCTTACAGGCAAAAATTCAGGAATGCCAGGAAGAGGGAGAGTGAGACCCATGTGGAGTTTGCCAGAGTGAAAGAAAACATGTTTGATCGGTGGTGTGAGTCAAAAGGAGTCGGGAAAGACTTCGAGACATTGCGGGACTTGATCCTGGTGGAGGAATTCCAGCAGTGTGTCCACGAGGACATCAAAGTGTACCTGCAGGAAAAGAAGGTACCAAAGTTGTGGGACGCAGCCACCATGGCAGATGATTATGCCTTAACCCACCGAATAGGGGTCCACGGACCTAACTCCTCACCTAGATCTCCGCAGGGGAGGTGGGGAACAGCAGGTGCGGAGAACGACCATACATGGCGGCGGCCTCGAGATGATTATGGGGACAACTATGATACCCCACCTGTTCGAAATCAGAGGGATGCGGGCCCAAGACAAACTTATAGTTCGGGGGGCCCGAGGCAGACCACGAGTTTTTCCTCCGGGCCTACTTGCGCTTTTTGCAAGAAACCTGGACACTTGATGTCCAGTTGTTACCGCATGAAAAGCGAAGACCCAGAGCGGAGTCCGACTACTACGACTCCAAACGCAATGGCCATTGTGAGAAATCGCCATCAAAAGGGTTACCAACCATTTATTTCAGAGGGGTTTGTGTCACGGGATGGAGCCTCGACTAACCGGAAACCGGTTAGGATATTGAGGGACACAGGGGCACATCAATCTTTAATGCTGGAAGGCATTTTGCCATGGTCCGAGGAGACGGCAACGGGGGATAGTGTTCGTTTACAGGGGATCGGGGGCGGTGTTAGTGCTCCCCTTCATGTCATCCATTTGGAGTCCGATTTGGTGTCAGGACCGGTCACCGTCGGTTTACAAGCCACGCTTCCGGTAGAGGGTGTATCTGTGGTTATCGGGAATGATTTGGCCGGGGGTCAAGTTTATGGTAACCTGAGGGTTGGTAAAGAGCCCAGCAGGGAAAATAACGCCACACCAGCTCGGGATGGCGACAAAAGTGCCAAGTTATTTGTAGGGGGACTGAACTTCAAAACAGAGGAAGAAGTTCTGACCTCTGTCTTCAACAGATATGGGCCGCTGGTGGAAGTGCGGTTGGTAAGAGACTGGGAAACGCAACAGTCAAGAGGGTTCGGCTTTGTCACGTTTGCCAGCACAAAAGACGCCAGAGAGGCAGAGAAGAATTGGAATGGCAGGGATTTGGAGGGTCGGACCATAACAGTAGGGAAGGCATTTCGTAGACGTCGAGAGGTCTACAGGAGAGGACAACTGGGCGGTAGTGTTGGTGGTGGCCGCAATCAATATTATTATGGAGGCTCCCTGAGTTACGGCCGCTCCCGAAGGAAGGATTGGCAAAGTAGTGGCCGAGAAGGAGACCGCTATTCATGGGACTACAGGGACAAGTGGTCCCACCCTAATTATTAGGGAAGTTCTGAGAAGTTGAAGCACTGAATGCGGCGGAGCCGCCGAGCCAAGATTCCTACACGGATTAACCGTGAACGCCGTTCCTAAAGGCGTCCATGTAGTGAACTTTCATGCACGGACTAACCGTGAACTCCACGTTCCTCAAGGCGCCCATGTAGAGAACTTTCCTGCACGGACTAACCGTGAACTCCACGTTCCTAAAGGCATCCATGTAGTGAATACTCGGCTTGGCCTCCCAGAAAAAGTGCTATCGAGTGGCTTAACGTTGGATCTGTGATCAACCCCTTAACCTTCATTCACAAGAAACTGGCGGTCAAAGTCAGAGGGTCATGAGATGGAGTTTGATTTGGCAGGGACAAGGTCGTTGCTGGTGCTTAGTCCAGAGTGAGTAATCTGGAGGGGTTGTGGTGAAATTTTGGGTTGCTTTATTTTTAAGTGATAACTGTGCCCGGGGCAACTGATAATGTGGGGGGATTGAGTTATCTGGTTTGTTTCTCCAAATTGGCCGGCAAAGAAAGTTTTCGCTGGGTTCAAACTTTCTTTCTTGAAGGGGGGGAGTGTTACATATTTATGTGAATGTATGTGGATTACCATTCAGGTCTTTGCTTATCCGTGTGTAGTATATTAAGGGTTGTTGTGATTGGAGGGTCAGGAGCCCTTCTGAACAAGTGGCCGGAAACGGAAGTGACCGGAAACGGAAGAGGAAAAGACACGAGGAAAAAAGGACGAGTATTCTTCTTCCTCGCTCCGCACCGACGAAAGGTGGGATTGATTGAGCCGTGTGGAAAAGCGGCGTTCCGAAGCCCGCCTGGCGAGAGGAATCACCGGGACGTGTACCTGCCCGGTGGAGACGTCAAGTTGACGTGGGGCCGTGCATCGACCCCGCGTCTGGCACCGTTCCCAACACCGTCTAAAAAGACGCGTACGGGTCGCCCGTTGGGGCCTAACACGCCTGGCAAGCGGCGTGGGGCTTTTGGCTTGCTTTCCCGTCCCTGCGTCGCGTGGCCGCGAGGGGCTGTAGCCGGGGTGCCGGGTACGATACCTGCCCGGTGGAAACACGTCCACCCGGGGTTCGTTCAACCGCCCGAGTGCGGCGACGCCGACTATCATCTTGGTCAGGAGGGGCCCAGAGACATTGTGCGGGACCGAGACCAAAAGGGTGTCGTGAGTACTCACCGGGACACACGTATATAAGATGGCCATCTTACTCATAGGGAATTGATTGTGGCTGGGGAATTGTTGATGGTAGTGTATTGTTTATTGCTCGGGGAAAATCTCCGTGGTTGTGTCATTGAAATATTGTTGATGGTTGTGTATTGTTGATTGCTCGGGGAAAATCTCCGTGGTTGTGTCATTGAAATTGTATGGTATCATTACCATTGAAATATATCCTTGAACGTCAGTTGTCTCTTGGGTGAAATTCATATGGATTGCGTGGCGAAAGCGCATATATAATACAGCTTTCTGGCGAAGTTCCTCTCACGATCCGGGGGTCACTGAGACCAGGTATTCACCGAGGGGACCACGTAACAGTGAGTCGTCACTTTCGACGAGTCTCTTCCCTTCGTTGGCGTGCTCACTAAGCATTGTGCGTTGTGCGATGGTTGCACAGGTGAAAACTGGTCGTGAGCAAGTGAGCAGGTGCCAATGAAGGGGAAAACCTGCACAGAGAAGCGATTCATGTGATAGAGGTGTGTGCTGTCTCTCTCCCACTCTCTATTCCTATGACTATCGTTGCTGCAGGTGCAGTAATGATGGATGTCCTTGATATCCAAAGTGGATGCAGCTGTCTGCAGATGCTGCACAGTGATGCCTAAATTGGTGCTACCACTGACAGTAGTAGGAAAATGTTGGTTCTAAGACACACCTAATTTTATATGTAAGTGAATGGGGAAGGTTCATTGGAACTTATGGACCACCCACCCAAAAACCCCAAAACATCCGAAAAATTTCTCCCTCCCCATCTAAGTCATTAACAAAGGTTAAATCCTCAATAGACCCCCAAACCCTTTGTTGATTCTAAAACACCCATATTTTCTTTGAGCACCTCCTGAGCCATTTTTCTCAGCCCCGCTCACTTTTTAAGCCACGCCCACTTTTTCCTAAGCCTTTCCCACTTTATACTAAGCCCCTACCACTTTTCATAAGCCACGCCCACCTCTCCCAAGCCCCACCCACTTTTATAAACCCCACCCACTATTACATCAATCTTGATATTCCTGTATCCCCCAAAAAAAGATTTTTTTACAACAGGAAACCAAAAAAATTTCTTCTGAATTTTTAAAAGAGCTTTATATTTTATCAACTTTAAAACCTTTTCATTATTTAACATTTTAGTTGAATCCAAACTTGTTGGTTTAGTAACATCAGTATAAAGGCAATCTTTTATTGGAAAAACTCCCATTCTTATTAGTCCCCTACTGGTGTACACCGGAGGGGACTATAGGTTTGCACGCCGTCCCTCTACCCGTCCGTCTGTCCGTCTGTCAGTCTGTCACGCAAAGAACAGTTTTACAGACGTTTTTTCTAAACGCTTAATGCTAATGATTTCATTCAAACTTGGCACATGGTTTCCTCATGATAAGTTACAGATCAGGTTCGAACTTCACGACGTTTCGATCATTTTTGACAAAGTTATGGCACTTTGAACTTTGGTAATTCTGATAATTCTGATGATCCTTAACTCAGTGCCATTTTAAGTTTTAATTTCCTTTAAAAAACATTTTTTCTGCAATAATTGGACCGATTGAGATCAAATTTTCACCGTAGGGGGGACTCGGTCTGTAGAATATTTTAATGGTAATTATGACGTCACAGGTTACGTGGTTCGGCCGCCATATTGTTTTTCATGAAAACACGAAAACCCCTTTTTCTCTGCAACGGCTGAACAAATTGAGGCCAAACTTTGCAGGCAGAATCGCATACCTATGACGAACAAAAAAGTCAGCGAGCATGACGTCATGCATCACATGGTTTCAGAGTTATGACGTTTTTATGAACCTTGAAAACCGAGCTCGTCATTTTTGATCCAATCGAGGGGAAACTTCACAGATCTGTTCAGCATGTCAGTCTACTAAAATGTCCTTTTGGAATTTGCGATAGGGCACGTGGTTTGGCAGATATCGTTAATTAAACGTAAAAAAATAAAAAAAAATAAAAATGGATATCTCTTGTTTATTCTAGAGTTCTCCACAAGCCGCACCGTGCGCCCTCAGCGTCGTCTCGCAAACGTCAAAAGCGCGACACAGCGCGCACTTTCGGGAGGGGCGGAGCCAAGCCGAACAACATATATATATATATATATATATATATATATATATATATACACATCGATCATTGATCGTGAACCGGAAAATATAATAAATTACTGATATTTAGCGACTCGAAAGGTTCTTTATCAACAACTTATTTTGTCGTGCTTCTGCTGACCTGTCTGCAAGGTGTATAAATCGAAGTCCCGAGTGCGAATCACAGGTGAGCCCATCCTGAGGTAATTAGCAATTGGGAACGATTCAGAACCTGTGGGTAAATAACCCTTGGTAATTTCCCCAACAGTTTTCCAGACGACAGACTGCCGGTAGGGGACATGTATTGCAGCGCAATACCCAGAATGCTTGTTTATTAAAATACTGAATACCATTTTCTTGTAGGTATGCTTCAATACAGAAATGACAATTATCTTGAAGTCTTCTTGCTGTCATTTATGTATCAGAAATATATGAGAGATTAATATGATGACAGATAATCCCTCCCTATATTCCTATTGTTAAATCAATTTCTATTCTCTTACTTACTGTATAAAATCCTGTTCTTTGTGTTTTCATTAGATAAACTATGGCGAAGCCATTATAGATTTTAGCCTTGTTGAATGAATGAATGAATGATCGTTTTAAGGCCATTTTCCCCGCTAGAGCGGGGTTAGCCTTGTTAAATCCCTTTATTTGTTGATAACTAATAGTGCTTCCACATATCTCATTATCCTCACCAAGTGGATACTATTCTTCTTTTGTGATTGATTCAATTCATGTAGGTCTTGTAGGTTTATTGACAAAGACCAGTTATGATACTAAAATACACCATTTGTGTCTGTCCGTCTGTCTGATGAATTTTTGACACCGATACATTCCGTCCTTACTTATCCAATCTCAACCAAACTTGACGGGATGACCAAGGGTTACATAATGAAGGTTGTAGCACATTCATTTGCCCCCCCCCCCCTCCCCAAGGGGTTTTTCTCCCCCGAGCGGGTTTTCCCCGCCATTGCCGTCAATGGGGTTAAGTGTTGAGGTGTATATCAATGTTAAGTTAGCTTTATCGTGGTGTTTTTCCAAAGACGATTTGAATAACAAAATTAATGATAATCGCATATTATTAATGTTATTACAAAACAATATTAATACAAATAATGTCCCACTTCCCCAAGGCGTTTTTCCTGCAGTGATAACGTGTATAAATAGCTTATAGTTATAATGGCGTTTCTGTGGGAGCAGCAGCTTCTCCAGGAAGTAAAAACATTATAAACCACAAACACGTATGATTTGCTTTTTAAACAGTCGCTAATGCTCTTTATAACACTAAATGAAGAAATTTGGAGGAATCCCGACATCCGTGAAGTAAAGTTTACTTACAGAACTGAGCGAAGATCTATGGTACTCTATATACCCCACAAATGTTGGGTTAATAACATGGCCCTTTCTACCATTACCATGGCATTTTTCGAAGCAAACTTTTGAAACTGGCTCCTGCTGTTTGATACGAAACTGAAAGGGAGGAAGACCGGGGTGTGCTCATTTACCAAGCAGCTAGCTTGCACTTGCCAAGCCAGCCGTTCCTTAATGGTTTTGAATGCAATGCTCGCTCGAATGCTTAAACCACTTGGTGATCTCTCCACAAGAAACTATGTAAATGAACCCACCAAATGTTCTTGAGACCCGACTGTAGATCGACTGTAATCTATATACCCCAAAGAGGCATGACCCTCCCTGCCACTCCTGTAATCAGCGGGTGTACTAGTACCCTAAATCAGACATATAATACCCCCAATGTTCTATGCTCATAAAAAACTATATGACCTTCTTTATGAAAGTTAATTTTAATTGGAACTGTGAATTGTGTATGACCTGGTGATGTATTCAACATTTCTACATCTTTTGAATATATAGCCATTTTATTTAAAGATATATATTGTGATAAATCATTTCATCTAACTAAGTCATTGGCATCTGTGGGGCTTGGATAATTGATTAATTTATAAGTATTTTTCATATTAATATTTTTTGTTATATTATATTTTTGTCGCTCAGCCTGTGCCTTTGTATAATAATTTGATAAATCAATATCCAACTCTCGGGATACTCCAAAGATAGAACCATCTTTTCCAACATAAGTCATTTATATTAGATTTTAAATGGCATCATAAATATGTTCATTGTTGTTGAGTTGAAATAATACATATAAACATAATTGACCACAACATTTGGAATTAAACTTTTGGACTTGAAATGTTTGATAAACACCATTCTGTAAGAACTTCATTACTTCAACAAGTGGCGGAAGACCATAAAATATCAAATTATAATTTGACATGATTATTATAAATACAAACCCAATGAGAACCATTCCCATTATTATCTTCTAAATTCATAACAATATTATTTGTATTTGTAGACATGTTTGTTAATTCATCTTTCATACAAATAACCACATTATCAATTTTTAGTTTTTTTTTTCAATGTTTAGCAAGTTCTATATTTGATGTTGTATTCTTTCTAAATTCTTTAAATCATTTATCCATTTATTTATGAGATATAATCCATTGCCCCTTTTAGTTAGTTTTACACCTGCCTGTGCGATAGAAGAAAGCATATCTCCAACTAACAAAGCATGCTTCGAAGAAAGCATGTAGGTTAAAACTCATTGTTGAATAAGTATCAAACCAAATCGTTATTTTTGTTCCTTTCTATGCCTTCAATGTGCTTGGTATTGCCCAGTTTAATTTACCTGTGATTATTTGTGTTGCAGAAATGTGAAACAATGTGATTTTTTATTCTTTTGATAGCTTGTTTGTGAACTATGTTTTGATGCTGCCCATCACTTCCTTCATTTACAACCTAATTGGTTTGTAAAATTTCACTTCCTAACCTTTCCTATTACATCCTTTCTTTCCTCTTTCCTTCCCTTTCTTTCTCAATATCTTTATTTCTCTATTTTTCTTTTCACTGTACTTATTTTCCTCATTCTTGTCATTTTATATGTAATATATGGGGTCTATATGATACAAGCCTTGCTTATCATGAATCCTCCACAACTTTACTTGCATGAATACACAGGGACCTCAGATTCAGATGTTGTCAACAATGAAGATCTATTTGTTTAATAGATCAATGGTTTTTCCAATTTATGTAAATCATGCATTACATTTCAACCTGATTTGATAATAATGGACAAGATAATGTTTGTAACTACCTGAATCTGTGTACTGTTTGTTTGTATCCCACTATTTTATAGTTTATTTTCTCTGTCATTTGACTTAAATTGGTTGAAATGTGAAAAACATAAATGATAATGATGATGTAATTGTTGGAGTAGGAGTAGGAGGAGTAGGAGGAGGAGGACGAGGACTGGTGAGAAAGAAATTGCCTCAATACACGATGTCTATGTCATTTGAAAATACATGCACCATGTAAAGGTCAGTTTAGATGACATGAAAGTTGGCTGGTTGTGAGCGAGATGGGTGAGGAGGAAGATTAAAGTGATAAGGTTGTGTGCTTGTGTTTAATTAAAATCCTTTCCAGACGTATGCTATGGGACCGACCGCTTACTCTATATTCTGTGAGGTTGACATAGAAAAGACACACACATACATACACACACATCTGACAATTCTACAATTATATTTATTAATTGTACAGCATCGGTTATTCCTATAATATAATTTAAGGGACTAGAAATAGCAGCTTCCTAGGGGAGCGGTCAGGTATATGGGGGGGGGGGGGAGGGGGGTGAGGTGGGGGTGTGGGGGGAGGTTGACTAGGAGATGGAGGTGATTCATGTGCATGTACGTGTGCACTATGCGGAAGGTGTGTTAATTATGTTCTTCGTCTTCTCTAACGCTACAATTATTCCCACGTTATTGTGGGGTTCGCTGGGGGAAACTTGGCCCAAGTCTTTTATGAACCAGTTGGCCAGGCCTGACTTTTGACTAAGGTTTGAGCAGGAATTTGTAATTTGTTCAGGGTGCTGCCGGATTGCTTGCCTACTCTCCGCGAAGGACACCGTGGAATCTTTAAATTCCACCAACTAATGCTAGCAGATGGGACGTCAGCTCAACGTCCACGCCAAGGAGGGCACTCGCAATAATGAACCACAATGCCTGTGAAACACCAGGATGACATCACTTGGTGTTGGCCTAATGGTTAGCGCGGCAGGCTTGGGATCCTAAAGTCCTGAGTTCGTAATCCCGTTGAATTAACGCCAGGTGGGGCCGACTCAGCCTGTCATCCTTCCAAGGTCGGCAAAATGAGCACCAGATAACTGGTTATAGAGAGGCACTGCATCAGCGGCAGATGCGCCCATAGAAATGATGCAACCAGCAAGCCAGGTGGCTGCACACTAACCACCACCCAGCAGGATGACAGTTTTAGCTGGGTTGGGATTCAAACACATCTTGGAGGAGAGGGTGCACAGCTCTAGGCCATCCTGCCAGCCCCCGTGTTAATATTAATCATCATTATGATGTATGCCTTTATCGTTGGACGGAATTGACTGATTAATTTGTGGTTATAATAATTTTGACGAAAAATGTAATTTGGATGACATGGATGCTGGAGTCGGGATTGGAGGAAGATGTATCAACCAACAATCTAAGGTATGCTGGCGATAGCACTCTGTTGGCAGAAAGTAAAGAGGATTTGATGAAACTGCTGCAGACACTGAAGAAGGAAAGTGAAAAAGCCGGTCTTTATTTAAACCTAAAAAACTACGAAAATCTTATCAACTGAGTACATCGGTGTGTTCAGATTGGGAGACGATCAGGTGGAAAGTTCCACTTTCCTGGGCTCTAAGATTGAAGGCAGTGGCGAATGTGGAGGGGAAATCAATATATGGTTAGCATTGGGGAGAACAGCGATGTCAGGATTGACAAAGATGTAACAAAACAAACCAGAGGAGGCTGGTAAATGCTCTGGCATTCCCATTTGCAATGTATGGATGTGAGTCGTGCACAATGAAGAAGGAAGGAATGATATTGCCAGTTTTTAAATGTGGAGTTGGGGATTATTTTTAATTCCATGGATTGCAAGAACTAACAAGAAAAACAGCAATCAGAGATTGCAAACCCTCATCAGGATGTATTTTCAGTGGTTTTTTTAGGCTTTTGCGTTAAAACAAATATGGCGGCTGAACCACGTGACCGATGACGTCATCTTTTTTCTGAACTAATTTATTCCTAGATTATGCTTAAGAAATTTCATCTTGATTGGATGAAGTTTTGTACTTGTCAAATTATGACATCATAATGGAGGCACCTATGACATCATAATTAACATATTTTATTCCCCATGGAGAGTTCTTTACAATGAGCCATGTCTCAATGTTTTCTATTCAGCACTTTCGGAGATATAGAGGTGCAAATTTTTTCGGGTTTTCCAAGATGTTGGCCGAACCACGTGACTGACGACGTCATCATTATCATTAAAAAATTCTACAGGTGGAGTTGCACCCATGGTGAAAATTTCCTGTCAATCGGACCAAGGGTTGCAGAGAAAATCATATTTATTCTGTGCGGACAAACAGACAAAAACACAAACAGACAAACAAAATGCCTCAATGCAATACCCTCTCTTCTGGCGAGGGTAACAAATCTGTGCTTGAAGAAATTAGACCACTATGTACATTAAAACTGCTGATGCTAAAACAGAAACTGTCATACTTTGGACACACCATGAGTGCAGAAAACAAAAGTCTGGAAAAGTCAACCACGTTGGGTATGGTTAAGGGAAGAAGAGGAAGAGGCAGGCTTTGTGTATGCATGACGGTTGGGGTAAAGGCATCAACCAAGCTGTCTCTGCCAGGGTTTCGGAAAGCAGTGATGTTTGGAGTTTGGCATGTTTGGAGAAATCTGATAATGAATGTCACTAGAAGCCGGCCACTACTTGACAGAACTGGATAACTGGTTATAATAATTTTTACTTCCAGTAGTGACTGCGTGATAGTGGCAGCATAGTGTGTGGAATAGTGATTGTAAGCTGATACACCACTCATGTGTAAATATGTCCAACTTTGTCCAAATTTCCATCAGGCGAGCATTAAACAATGCTCATGACCCTTAGAAATAGGGTTATGTAGTGTTAAAGAAGGGACACAACCACATATGAGTGTAGAACTGTAAAGTATCAAATGGAAAAAGCAGTTTGAGTGCATTGCTATTCCTTCATTGTGCTCACAATACTTTTGTCTAATATTTTTGTGCACAATACAACAATACACAAAACAATAATTTCCCCTGGTGTTTTCTTAGTGGTTAGGGTGCCAGCTTGGGATCCTAGGATCCTGGGTTCGAATCCCGGTCGATTGCTAAATTAATGCGAGGGGGGTTTACTCAGCCTGTCACCCTTCTGAGGTCAGCAAATTGAGGTCCAGTTCACTGGTAATTCCCTGTGTGTTGCAAGATGCGACTAACGGGGTTGGCGGCAGGAAGGGCATCCGGCCATAAAACATTGCTTCAAAAAGGGGACTATGGTGTCCAAAAAAGGCCAACCCCCGCTTTGTGGGGAAAAATGGCCTCTAAAGGCGGTTCCTTTGTGTAGCCCCGCACGTCGAGTGGCCTTAAAGGCTTTGTGGTGGGCCATATCGCATTAAAATAAAAAACCCGTGGCAGGCCCATCTCCACTGTGCGAGCGTCTGACCCTGCCCCAGACTGCTCTAATTCTACACTTTACATCTGTTATATGTAGACCAAAAATGGCAGGGTGCCATAAACCAGTCCAGTCATCGTAAAGCATACATTAATTTACAGCACTGATGTAACATGCCAGTGTGCAGATATAACAGGTGATGCATGAAATAAAGGTCACAATTGGGTGTCACTGGCAATATCCCATATCACACTTGAAACCATGGCTGTGAGAAATCACATTTGAGACTCCAAGATACAAGTTATAAACATTCCATATGCTGTCCACATATAATGTGATCATGGCTAGAAAATCAGACATCATTTCATGATGTCTGATTTTTCTAGCCATGCATAAAGGAATTCATCATTCATGCGTAAAGTCGAATTAAGGCACCTTTATTATCTAAAGATCATTGCGGCTTATCTGGAGGCTTAGCAAGTGGAGACGGTTCTGCCCCGTTCATTTGTGAGGGCCGTGTTAAGCATATAATTCCTCATGCAAAGATATCCGGTTTCCTCCAAATTTCTTTCAGTTTACTGTTAAACAACAGCAGCGACTGTTGAAAAAGGTAATCGTAGGTTGGAAATAATTCATGGAATAGTTTTTGGTTATAATAATTTTTACTTCCTGCAAGTGTGCCCCACTAAATGCCACGCTGAGTTATTTATACACCTTAACACGCAGTTTATCCAAGGTGGAAATCCCCCTTGGGGAGAGGAATAAGTTAAGTCGCTACAACCTTCGTCGTGTGACCCTTTGCCCCCTTGGCAAGTTTGGTTGAGATTGGATAAGTAATGACCGAATGTATCGCAGACAGACACCAAATTGCATATTTTAGTATGATTGCGAATTACTCAGGTAACTAATCTTAGTAAATAGCAATTTGTTAATTACTAAGTAATCGTCGTAATAATAGCACACTTTGAATGTTTCAGATTTAATTAGATCGCATTTTATTTCACTTGACTTGCCATTTTTTTGGGTGTTCTTTGATTAAGTTTATATGAATATGCAACATTTTTGGTTTGTCTTTTGGCTTGCATATCATTGTAATATACCTAGTGTTTTGAATATAAAGTTATTTCACAAACCACTTCATCAAATATATAAAGCTTATATATATTATGTCTGCACTAGAGTAGTTCCTTGCAGTGTGCAAGCAATGCTGCACTGGTATGTACAGTGTATATGCTTCACACAGGTATTAAAATATCAAATAATTGATTCTGTTTAATTTTCACTGACTATTTTAAAAATAAAAAAGAATTCCCAACCCACCTACTGTAATATTTATGATCTCTTATCGGACAGGATGTGCACAGTAGCATTCATAGTGGCACATGGTGGGTGTAGGAGAATGGGGGTGAAGGTCAATAGATAAAAACATGTAACCAGGACCAAGGAGTTTATGGGAGGGAAGCCATTTCAACATCTCGAGTGCATTTCTCTTATGGAATAGTGTCCGATACTGTACAAATCGTCCACCATAAACCACCAGCGCAATGATGCCAGCATGCAATACCCGGAAAGGCATCTTTCCGCTTTTAAATGTGTCAGATAATGAGGCAGTATGCTCCTTGTCAAATTTGAAGGTGTTTCAGCTCTTTGTAGAGGGCTTGAGAGGTGCTTGGCAAAAGGCGGATTCCATCCATTAGCAATTGAGCTACCCACGCAATGCCATGCATCCACACCTTGAAAGCTTCGCAGTTCTGAAGCAGAGACCTGTTCAGATGTAGGCAAATATCAGCTTGCAGACACTCTGGAAAGCCCTTCAGCACCTGAAACAGAAAGGTTAGTTAAAAATAGGAGTTAAGAATAAACAGGAATAACAGATGAGCAATTTTATTGTACATTCCGTAAAATATTTGCATGTCCACAAAACGAATTACTTGCAATGCACACCAGACAGGTTACATTTCAAATGATTTGCCTCTATATGTTATCAACCACGTTATAATAAGGCAACTGAACCTGGGGATATAAGCTTAATAAAGGAAATCACTGCACAGTGAACTTCTCTCCTGCCAAGGTGGAGAAATTCCTAGCTTCACTAAACTGCTTGACCACTACTGGTTCTAAATGCATTAGTGCCCTGAATGAAATGAATGAATGATCGTTTTAAAGGCCATTTTCCCCGCTAGAGCGGGGGTTAGCCTTGCGGGCCCCATGACAATCATGGTTCCCTGTTTGAGGCAATGTTTTTATGGTCGGATACCCTTCCTGACGCCAACTCTTAGTCGCCACTTACGATGTGCAGGGATACGGTGTACCTATTCTAAACTGGGGTACACATCGGGATCATTCATCCCAGCAAGCTGGTACTCAATTTGCCGACCTCGGAAGGATGACAGGCCGAGTCAACCCCCCCTGGCATTAATTCAGCGATCGACCGGAATTCAAACAAAGGATCCTAGGATCCCAAGCCAGCACCCTAACCGCTAAGCCAACACCAGGCTTATGTGATATTGGAACCTCATGCATTAGTGCATTAGTGCATTAAATGCATTAGTGCCCTGATACTCAAAAACTGTTTATCTGCTTTATCTACTTCTCTACTCTTTTCTAGGTCATTCTCGAAGGGTAGACTGCTCACATTATGGAATATCACCAACTTTTCCCTAATTCATAAGAATATTGCCAAAATTGTATATCAACAATGAATGGATGTCTTAGATTTCAGAGAAAAACTCAAGGTTATTTTACTTCACCTCTCCCATGCATTTGACTCTGCCACCCTATGCTGATTTACAAACTGTCAGCTAATGCTATCTCGGTTTCCCGTCTTGAATGGCTGTCTTATTTCCTTTGTGAAGAGTGGGCAAGCTATCACCGGCATCCTGAACAAATTACAAATTCCTGCCCTGACTTCCTGTGTTGGAATGGCGACCCATCCAGGATTGTAACCATAGTCGGACAGGACAGTCTTCCCCGTCCCTTCCCCACCACTCTCCCAGTACAATACATAAATGGCATATCAGTCAAACTTTATTCTATAAAGAATTTAATTCCAGAACCAGATAACTTCGAAATGAACACAGACATAATTGAGATTGTGACTGAGTTGTAGGACTCCTGACGATGATTATAATAGGAGCAATAAAAAGAAGGTATTGAAATTAGCTGTTATAGTGATGTCTCCTTCATATTTCATTTACATTATATAGGACTCAGCATTAACCCTTTTTTTAGGGAGCCTTAATGAGCACCAATTTTTTGTTATTGGGATTTTATTGGATGGCCAAAAGTCAAATGTTAGGTTCCTGAAAAATTAAATAAATAAAAGTAATCTGTAAAACTTATTTTCTATGATATTAAAGTTTGAAAATAATGGATATTTATGCGTACACTGATCATTGAAAAGTCCAAACCACATCAACTTATCATTGAACTTCATCATCATCGCTATGTTCGAAGTACACAGCCCTTACACCTATACCGGAATTAATATATAAGCCTTGTATTCTCAACAACAACAACAAATATGCAATGGCGTTTTTTGCCAAAATGGACGATTTTAAAGAATTCCTGGTTGCTCGGAAGGAGTACTGGCAAGTACCGGCTGCCCGAACACGAGGGGAATACTCCTCTCAATTCCCCTCAAGTTGTCCAAAACACATCAGTCCTGCTCACCTCCAATTCCCCTCAAGTTGTCCAAAACACATCAGTCCTCCTGCTCACCTCCAATTCCCCTCAAGTTGTCCAAAACACATCAGTCCTCCTGCTCACCTCCAATTCCCCTCAAGTTGTCCAAAACACGTCAGTCCTCCTGCTCACCTCCAATTCCCCTCAAGTTGTCCTCCTCCTGCTGCTTCAGGAACACTCTCTGTTCTTTCTGACCCACTCTCCACACTTTGTATTTTCGCAGACGTGAAGCCGAATTGAGTCTTTTCTGACTCATTCCAATGATTGATCTCAATCGATCGAGCTTGGCCCTAATTTTGTGCACTTTACTACTCTCACAAGGGGGTGAATGTCATGTGTATTCATCGATATATTTGTATTTTTAATAACCCCCTGAAAGTTGATTTTCAGAAAAGTTTCATTCCACTGTTATTATTATTAAATTAAGTTTAATACTTTACCACGTACCAATGGCCCACTGAATATTCGCAGGTGCCTTCTGTTCGTCTGCTTCATTTTCACCCCTGTCATGCATAGAATACCCCCAAAAGCTCAATTTGCACATTTTGAATAGATACATTTGACCAGGAAACTGCACAAGACCAAAATGAGAGAGAACTATGTGAGCCGTGATTATGTTTACATTACTGAACACATCTCGGATACTAGACTGACCCACTCCCAGAACACGTCATATGACTCATTCTCCAGACGAGTCTGCATTGGTATTACTAGGGCATGCCCGTACTATATATATATATCTAAAATTATATCCCCCCCCTCTATTTACATGAAATGGTTTGGTCCATTCGCAAAGCCAAAGCGAACGGCTTGCGAGTACGGTGACAATCCCCCCCCTCTATTTACATGAAATGGTTTGGTTCATTCGCAAAGCCAAAGCGAACGGCTTGCGAGTACGGTGACAATCCCCCCCCTCTATTTACATGAAATGGTTTGGTCCAAAGCGAACGGCTTGCGGAGTTTGGTAAAGAAATCGCCATAGCTCGGTAACTACTTCTCCGATTAATATGAAACCTTGAAAGGCACATCCTCGGGTCCCCAGCAATATACCTGGCAAGTTTAAAGTATATCGGACCCGTGGTTGTCGAGAAACAGCGGTCACAGACAAACGACAAACACACAGACAAACACACAGACATACAGAGATTACTGGAATTATAGATAGACTAGGACGTGCCCGTACGTGGGTGCCCGTACGTGCATGCAAAAAAGCATGCGTGCAAACAACAACAACAAAAAAAAAACTTTGAAACCACGTGGCAGTAACGACCACAGAACCCCCCCCTCTATTTACATGAAATGGTTTGGTCCATTCGCAACGACCACAGAACCCCCCCCCCCCCCCCCTCTATTTACATGAAATGGTTTGGTCCAAAGCGAACGGCTTGCGGAGTTTGGTAAAGAAATCGCCATAGCTCGGTAACTACTTGTCCGATTAATATGAAACCTTGAAAAGGCACATCCTCGGGTCCCCAGCAATATACCTGGCAAGTTTCAAGTATATCGGACCGGTAGTTGTCGAGAAACAGCGGTCACAGACAAACACACACACACACACACACACACACACACAGACACACACACACACACAGAGATTACTGGAATTATAGATAGATTATGCCTGACGGATGTAGGTCTCCTCATACCATACTGGCAATAAAATATTCTCAATCCAACGCCACCGAGATTTATCACAAAATTTTTCGTTCATCAAATTGTGAACTGTAATCAGCCAATCGTTTTCATATATTGGTTCATGTATTTACAAGTTCGCTGCATATTCTCGCAGTCTACATGCGAGTTTAGTGCGTTTGAGAATTATTAACAGTTCCTCTAAGTTTGGCGATATTTCATCGCA
>NC_136267.1:58885620-58893120 GCF_964187855.1 Myxine glutinosa
GCAAAGAAGGATATTGGTCAAGAAGAATCGTTAATATGAATAAAAATACCCTCTAAGATATGGACAAGCCAACATAACACATGACATTTGAACCTGGAGTCCCAGCATCAAAAGCTATGTGTTCAGATGGGAACATCAAACAGGCCGACAGTTAAAAAAGGAAACCATAATGTCACCACATATATGTGATTCAAACCTATTAAGGATCAATAATGAAAGCAAATACATAGGATATATAAATATCTGCAGACAAATAGATCTGCAGACATGCAAGAGGAGAAGTAGTTAGAGGGACAATATGTTATGGCTTTGCCACCCAGAGCTGAAAGACACAACAGGGAAAAGCAAGAGTGAGAATATAGGGATGGAAGCAGAAATGTAAGAAGGAATCCGACTTAATGAAGTAGCAGACAAAGAGGCTGACATGTAATCACAAAGTGAATATAACATAACATG
This sequence comes from Myxine glutinosa, assembly GCF_964187855.1. Classification (NCBI taxonomy): domain Eukaryota; kingdom Metazoa; phylum Chordata; class Myxini; order Myxiniformes; family Myxinidae; genus Myxine; species Myxine glutinosa. The sequence goes on from NC_136267.1 coordinate 58,886,077, forward strand.
TAATCATAAAGTGAATATAACGTGTAATCATGAAGTGAATATAACATGTAATCATGAAGTAAATATAACGTGTAATCATTAAGTGAATATAACATGTAATCATAAAGTGAATATAACATGTAATCACAAACTGAATATAACATGTAATCATAAAGTGAATATAACGTGTAATCATTAAGTGAATACAACATGTAATCATGAAGTGAATATAACATGTAATTACAAAGTGAATATAACATGTAATCACAAAGTGAATATAACATAACATGTAATCATAAAGTGAATATAACATGTAATCACAAAGTGAATATAACATGTAATCATAAAGTGAATATAACATGTAATCATAAAGTGAATATAACATGTAATGATAAAGTGAATATAACATGTAATGATAAAGTGAATATAACATGTAATGAAGTGAATATAACATGTAATAACAAAGTGAATATAACATGTAATCACAGAGTGAATATATAACATGTAATCATCAAGTGAAAATGTAACATGTAATCACAAAGTGAATATAACATGTATTCACAAAGTGAATATATAACATGTAATCATGAAGTGAATGTAACATGTAATCACAAAGTGAATATAACATGTAATCACAAAGTGAATGTAACATGTAATAACAAAGTGAATATAACATGTAATCACAAACTGAATGTAACATGCAATCACAAAGTGAATATAACATGTAATCACAAAGTGAATATAACATGGAATCACAAAATGAATATAACATGTTATCATAAAGTGAATATAACATGTAATCACAAAGTGAATATAACATGGAATCACAAAGTGAATATAACATGTTATCATAGGTACTTCTGCCGGGTCCCCCCCTCCCCCCTCCTCCCCCATCCCCCCCCCATCCCTCACCCTCCCCCTCCCCCCTCTTCCCTCTCCCTCCCCTCCCCCCCTCCCCCCCTTCCCTCCCCCCCTCCCCCAGTCCCTCCCCTCTCCCCCTCTCCCCCCCTCCCACCCCTCACCCGCCCCATCCCCCCCTCTTCTCCCCTCTCCCCCTCCCCCTCCCACTCTTCTCCCCTCCCCCCCGTTCCCCTCCGTTCCCTTCCCCTCCCCTCCCCCGCCCGGCAATGCCGGGTACTTCTGCCAGTGTTATCATAAAGTGAATATAACATGTAATCACAAAGTGAATATAACATGGAATCACAAAGTGAATATAACATGTAATCATAAAGTGAATATAACATGTAATCATAAAGTGAATATAACATGTAATCACAAACTGAATATAACATGTAATCATAAAGTGAATATAACATGTAATCATAAAGTGAATATAACATGTAATCACAAAGTGAATATAACATGGAATCACAAAGTGAATATAACATGGAATCACAAAGTGAATATAACATGTAATCATAAAGTGAATATAACATGTAATCACAAAGTGAATATAACATGTAATCACAAAGTGAATATAACATGTAATCACAAAGTGAATATAACATGTAATCACAAACTGAATGTAACATGTAATCATAAAGTGAATATAACATGTAATCATAAAGTGAATATAACATGTAATAACAAAGTGAATATAACATGTAATCACAAACTGAATGTAACATGTAATCACAAAGTGAATATAACATGTAATGATAAAGTGGGAATGAAATAGGATGTCCAGATGAATGGTGAAAAGATAGGGAAAGACGATTGGTAAAAACCTTACAGGGAAGCAAGTATGGAATGGTAGAAAGTGCGATATATACCATATTCATGTCAATGCCGTTGGTGTACGACCATGCATGCTGGAAGTACTCTTCAAGTCGTTGCCTCAGAGGGTTTGGAATTTGATGGAAGCGGATGAACTCCTTTACGCGCAGCATCTGCGTGTGGTAGCGTGCCGTTCCTGTGTACAGTCGCTGGATAATCGCCGACACATTGCCAAAGATGCTCGCGTACATAAGAGCTGAGGGGAAGAAGTTTGTGCATGTTCATATGCTCATACTGTATTTTAAAAGGGACTGTCATCTTTACACATAAATATGATAATGTGGTTAAGTTGAAGATAATTCTTTCTTTACTACAGAAGAATAAGATTACCCACTCCCTTTGCATCTCAAGATGCATAGGGCTGCCAAAGCAGTTTCCTAGGTTAGTGGGCACCACCCTGGACGGGTCGCCATTCCAACACATGATACTTGAATGGCTCATTCATTCCAGTAAGCTGGTACTCATTTTGCCAACCTCAGAAGGATGACAGGCCGAGTCAACCCACCTGGTATTAGTTCAACGGCAGACAGGGGCTCAAAATAAGATCTCAAGCCAGCCATCTTAATCATTAAGTCAACACCAAGCGTTTATGTATTTTTTTTTTACAATAGAAACATCAATAATAGCAGGTTGAAGCCTGGTGTTGGCTTAGCGGTTAGGGTGCCGGCTTGGGATCCCAGGATCCTGGGTTTGAATCCGGCTTAGCGGTTAGGGTGCAGGCTTGGGATCCTAGGATCCTGAGTTAGAATCCCGGTCGATTCGCTAAATTAACACCAGGGGGGTTGACTCAGCCTGTCATCCTTCCGAGGTCGGCAAATTGAGTACCAGCTTGCTGAGATGAATGATCACGGTGTGTACCCCGATTTAGAATAGGTACACCGTATCCCTGCGCATCTTAAGAGGTGACTAAGGGTTGGCGTCAGAAAGGGCATCCGGCCATAAAAACATTGCCTCAAACAGGGAACCATGATTGTCATGGGGCCTGCAAGGCTAACCCCCGCTCTACTGGGGAACAATGGCCTTAAAACGATCATTCATTTATCTTCATTCAATAATAGCAGGTTGCTTAAAGGAATGATCACTATATTGTGATTGCATATTGATGTCAGAGAAGAACTTCTGCAAAATAATATACCTTGAATGTGCATTTTGCCTAAGTTAGAGATGATTAATCATGTGCTTTATAATTTGTGTAGTCTCTTTCCCCCTATCTGAATGTGTGTTATTGTCATGGGCCATACTTTTCTTATGTCGACTCCTTGGAGGGAAGGGTTGTCTGCGTGTGACGAATATCATGCTCGTTCACATATAAATTGACTACAAATGACTACACATGGACAGTTTTATGATATACAAACCATTACCGACATATTTCTCATGATGTACGAGTATATGGATGTTGGAATCCAGTGGGTTCCACAAGGATCATGAAAACCTATTGTAACGGCGCTGCGTGTCAATCAGTGAGTGAGTTCATACTGGTTCTCAGATTTACTGGAACCTATATATCCCGGTGAGAATCTGTATTGTTAAATGCTCTGCCTTGTTTCCAATTTGTATACTTTGCCCGCAAATAGGAAAGGTTGCTCATAAGAGGGCATGAGCATATCATGATGTATACTCAGAGGCAAAAGTTATTGTGACATGGAATTTTTTCATTGGTAATCTTGTGAATGAATTTTTGGATTTGAACCAGAGAAAGAGTGTGTTAAAATGGTCGAAGAAACGCAACCAAGCAGTTGTTGTTCGAATTGCACGAAATTTGCAAGAAGCATGACATATTCGAGAAAAATGGCCAGCAATGTTCACTTTAAAAGGCCAGACAACCAGACGCTTATCATTTCCACTCAATGCAGTCTTAAGAAGTGCAGAAGTCAGAAAAACACCTCTATTCATCGTTTTGGAATAAGTTCGACATGCCACGCCTCGGGGAAAATGACAGATGGAGAGCTATAGGTATGCTTCAGTCTGGTACCTCGCAGCGTGATGTTGCTCGTCGATTCAACGTCCATAGAAACACCATTTGGCACAGCTTCACCGAGCTGACGGTAGGACACGTGTCTACAGGTGCACAGGTAAACGCTACATCAGGCCATGTGTTCTGGAAGGGGATCGTTTTGGAGGTGGGGGCGTTATGATCTGGGGTGGGATAACAGCTGCAGCAAGAACGCCAATGATTCTGATTGAGGGGAACTTGAATGCTGTGAGGTACCGAGACGAGATTTTGCAAATGGCCGCTTTACCGTTTTTGCAACAGAACGGCCCTAGAGTGACGTTTCAACACGATAATGCCAGACCACACGTTGCTCGAGTTGTACAGCAGTATCTTAATCAGAACAATGTTAATGTGTTACCCTGGCCTGCAAGATCCCCTGATTTGTCACCCATTGAACACGTCTGGGATGAAATGGAGCGACGTTTATGACGTCATCCGAATCCTCCAAAAACGCTGCAGGAACTCCACCAAATCCTTCCTCGGATATGGAATGATCTTCCCAAGGACTTTCATCGACGTTTAGTGGCCTCAATGAGGCGAAGGTGCCAGGCCTGCATCAATGCACAAGGTGGACACACTCGCTACTGACTGTGTGAACTTGCTTGTGAACCCCCTCTTGTGTTGTGGCTCATTTGCATATGCCAGGTGCACTGTTCTTATGGACTGTTGATCGTTACCATACCTTGAAACATTTGTCTTTCCATGTAATAACATTTCATTCGCGGCAGTAAAAGTTTAACACTGATTCTGTTTGTTGTTTGTGTGTCACAATAACTTTTGCCTTTGAGTATATTACGTATGCTCATAGTAAATTATTCCATGCTTGCAAAAAGGTGGTGGTTATTAAATGGAAAAATTGGTAAAGAGAGGAGAAATGGCCCTCCCTCCTCCCCCAAAAAAATCCAACCAAAGGAGTGAATACCAACAAGTAAAGTTGACATTTCTGCCATTAAAAAACCCCATTGTCAGAGCAATAGAGGGCATAATGGCCGAAGTGTCAGCTTCACATTGCTTCCCATGGTGGTTAGCATACCTTCGTCAACCCCCAGTTGATGAAACGTTACTCGATTTGTCTGAAATGCAGATAGACTCCTGCCTTACCAAAGTCTAGTATTCCTCAACATAATGACGATAATGTTAACATAACGTCAGTATAACACAAAATGTCCTTTTGTCATCATATGACTTAATAAAATCATATAAGGAATAAAAATGCACACTTTTAAATTGATTATCAACATAAATCAGAAGCAGCCCAGGTTGTACAGAATTTGACGACTCAATTCTATATGAGCAATATATTAAAACAGACAAAATCAGAGAAGTTTGTGGTCTATTCACATTTGTATTGTTGTACAGCACCAGTCTGCAAGGCATTAGACAGGTTCAATAGAGTGGAGCTCTCATTTTTTTGGGCTGGAGCACTTGCACCTGGAGCGCTTCCTTTCATTCCGGGATGTTGCACAGGCTAATGTTCTGAGTATTACTGGCATTACTCAACAGAGCACTGAGCACATAATGGGAGGATGTCCATTAAATCCCATATACTTTTAAATTCCATGTACACTGATTTCTTCATTGCTTATGATCACATTTGTAATTTATCATGTAAAATATAATGTCTCTCAGTAGCTTTGTCCTGCATATAATAGTGCCTCCAATTCCTGGGTTAAACGTTCCATTCTCTCATCTTAACTGTTCCACCACCATCTCCTTGCTGTTTTCACAGGATCTACCTGGGATGGACATCTTCAGATTTGAGATGGATCACCACAAGACACTTGCCCACTTACACCACCCAAGAGGTTTTCATCTTCGATGACTCTTCTGCATCCCACTTCTGACACCAAAATGTCAGCGGGGTAATAAGTGCAGGTGAGGGCTTGTTCCGACTAATCGTTCTATTCATGCATCGTAGAAATGGGCAAATTCATTCCAAGAAAAAGAAAAAGCAAACATGTCATTTTAATTTTTTTAGATGAACAACCAGTTGGAAATCACTATCGGCCGAACTGCGTGTTGCATCAGAGATGACACAAGATGAAAGATAAGGATATATCACGAATGGGAATATGAGAAATATGTGGATAATTATTTTTTAAAGCCGCTTAGAAAAACACAAAACTAACACCAATATGTAAATTTCAATGGAATCTATAACAGCAAAGATTGTCTCAAGAAAAACTTTATCTATTTATAAAATACTGTCGAGTCCGTAGCCGTTGAAGACCTGGACAGATAGCCGATGCTTTAACTCCGAGGCGTATTTTGAAACAAGGCGGGATTATCTTTTCGCGTGTGCGGGAAAGGCCCAAAGCCTTATCTAATCGGAGGGCCGCCACAGGGTTATTACTCGACCAACAAACACAAATACTAGACAGCAAAATTCACAATACAAGAATGAAATGCAAAAAATAAAGGTTTTAATGAAAATGAATGCAAGGATAAGAAAAACGAAAGGTAAAGTAAAACTAATTCCTATATTGCGACGACTCCATCGGACTCGTATACAAACAAGGGAATGATTAAAGAAAATAAATGTTTTAAGTCGGCTGGTTCTCAGCTTTGCGTCTCAACGAAGACTTTGGGGAGCTCGGTGGTTGTCAAACCCGAGTCACCGCACGTTGAAGTGCCCGAACAATGGCGCCGGTCAAGTGCACCCACACACCGAGCCAGCATCAGGCAGCCAAACGTCCACCCCCCCCCCCCTCCCCCACCCCCCGCCTCCCCCACCCCCGTTCGATCCAAAACCCGGCACAAAAGAGAGAGCGAGTCTGCTTCTTCCTCCTCCTCTCCACGATCGCACACGAGCCAGGAACAGCCAAGCCAAGGACAAATAACAAAAGCAACTGCCCGATTCGATTGCCAGAACAAAGGAGAGTTAAAAGAAATGCGACCGTTCGCCACGCAAGCCAGGACCAGAGAGAGTGAGATAATGGAAAAATTCAAACCTTCCAGCTCTCTGATGTCATACGACCAATCCCGGCGTCCCATTACATCAGTCCATGGCCACGACCCAATCATCGTCTTTGGGGCGGGGCCTCACGGCCTTGCTTGCTTGACCCGCAGCCTCCCCATCACGAGTCATCAGGGGTGGAGTCTAATCTCTCACCGAGAAGATTCCGATGACGTCGGCGGTCGTGAGGCGAGATTTATGTGCCGAATGGTAAATGCTGTTTGTGTCGGCCCTGGCGGCGTGGTTGGCTAATGGAGCCCATTGCCTGGCCGGCTGAGTTTTATAAGAACAAAGGGAAAATTACAGGAGGCCAATTACACACTGGAGTTTATTAATC